>NW_028301602.1:54931346-55084230 GCF_987345545.1 Pholcus phalangioides | reverse complement strand
TATCCACTCTTGCACTTTTATAGTATGACGAAACAACACTTTCGAGGAGTGATTGGATTGTTATTGAACATAGCATTAATACCCTAGAAATTTTTGATGTAACCAAGGAATTGAGTGCTGCTAAAAGTGTAACTTTGCCTAAAACAATGAAATTTGTATGACTTTGTAAAAGACATGTCAAAAACTCCAAACTTTCCTATTGTATTAAAAGAAATATGCGATAAGCTGCTAAAGGAAATCTGTGACAGGCTAATATCAAAGAAGCACGAGTTAATCCCTGAATCAGTGTTGCTTGACAACCGCTTTAGAAAAGTCTGCGTTTAAAAATACAAGGAAATTTGATGTAGTTTTTTAGTCACAAAAATCTAAACATTAATCACCATGGACCAAAACCAAAATGACCCAAGAAACAGCAGCCCTAACGGCAAGACAAAACCCTAAAGCGCTAGTAGCGTGGAAATAGAGAAATAGATAAATACTTATCTGAACCACTTTTACCTAGGCTGTCTGACACCTTTACTTTGGTGGGATCAAAGAAAGTTAATATACCCCTATTTGTACAAAATAGCAATGAGAAGACTTTGCATACCAGCCAGCTCAGTTCCTTGTGAAATCATTTTTTCTAAAGCGGGTCAAATAATGACTGAGAAAAGAAATAGATTACAAACTAACTGAAATACTTTTTATCCAATGCAATTCTTAAACAGTTTGAAAGTATGTGCAAGTGTAAAATAGTGTAAATCATTTTAGTAATTAGTGATGTAAGTGTAAAATTCATATTATCATAACATTATTTTTAATTATTAAATGTTAGTTCGCCCCTACTACAATGTTTATTTTTTTTTTTACACCTTAACCTGATCCATATATTTGTCTCTCTCTCGCCTCATAATAATTAATTTCAGTGAACTATTAAATAAGAATTGGTTTTTACCTTACCAGGTAAGAAGCAGTTAAACACCCTTGATGACAATAGGAATAAACCCATCTTTATCGGTGCCCACTACCCAGATGAAATTCTTGGGTGAAAATAAGAAGGCCTTAGCCAATCCTCAAAAAATATTCTACCTGCATAAAAAAATCTGTTCTTAGAGATAGAAAGCCCCCCCCCCCCCCCCACACTGGGTTTATTCTCAAAGAGTGAAGACCATTTGATTTTTGTTGGCAATTAAATTTTTCTTTATGATTTATCAATTTTACAGGTTTTTATAAGTGTTCTCATTTATTGGTAGCTTCACATTTAAAATGAACTATGTAGTTCACTTGAACTAGTTCAATAAAAAGATCTACCTCAAAAGGAACAGGTCCCTAAAAAGAACGACTTTGCCCATCTCTAATTTAAATACACTTAATAATGTATACATAAACTGTATTACTACTACTACCAGAGATGCACTATAATGAGTCAAATATCCGGAAAGAGGACGCATAAAATTTTGGTTTACATGTGCCATAGGACACGTTCTTTCCTAGTTCTAAGAAAAAACCTATCCAACCTTTTCTTCGGCCTATCACGATCGCACGACCTTGAAAGCCGGTTTCACTACTTTGAAGTACAGATGAAGCATTTTACTGTAGTGATATAATCTGTGGGTTGTTGAAGAATAAGATTATAAAGCATCTAGTTGTGTCCCTGAATGAGGGGCAGTATAACAAATTTTCCAATTTCCGAGAGTTTCCCCTGGCTACATACCGGAAGTTACAATACTTTTACGACTATATATCTACCCCCACATTCAAAGACAGTCTATGTGGTGTAAATTCACTTCATTCCTACAAGATTGCAAATGCATACTTTTCTAAAAATTGTAAATGTTTGGAACGGCCGTCCGAGTTGTAAATTTTTTCCAAGATCGTTGGGGAGGGGGACTGAATCTGTAAAAACTCTACCTTGAATATTCAGTTTTGTCATCTAGCCGCTGTGCTGTCATCACCATTTCGCATCGGGAAAATAAGGGGTGTGTATGCAGAATCAATCTTTGGAGGGTCATAACTAGGCTGGGGCAACTGAAGCACAAGCCAAATGGGGGCTTTACAAATAATGTATATTTATTTTGCATAATTTTTTCCCTTTTAAGAAGCCCTAAGAAGGCGCGCTACAGCCCTGGTCACAAGAGTTTCTTACACAGAAATTTTGGGTCACTAACTCTAAAAAAGAATTTTAAATTAACAAATATATAGTATAAGAATGTTTTTAATATTTTAATTTTCAGAGAAAATCTTTAAAAAATATTTTTAATTTTCAATCTCCTTGGGATTCCCAGGTTCCTTCGGCAAAAATCTGGATTTGCAACCCGCAATTGCGCAGTGGTAATTGGCTAAATACGATTTACTAAGGTTTTCCAACTCTGAGTTAACTATACCTTTGAAAAAAAGCTGTTGTCACGACAATCACACAGATCTACAACACAAATATGTATATATTACATTTCAAATCCACACATTAGCAATTTGGAGGATTGATGGCACCCTACTGAGCACAAAACACGCAAAACACTGGAGACACACACTAAGTTTCAGTAACACAGAAATCTGACATAGTTCCTCATATTCAGGTGTGAAAGTATATGCCAGTTAAATGGTGGTAAATAAGAGGTTGTGGACCATCAGGTAGAGAAAAGAAAATCATTCCACCAGGAAATCACTTCGCAAGGATTTATATGATTAGGGAATCAGAAGATAAACTTCAGAACCCCATTAGCTCTTACAAAAATCTCTTTTGATTGAATTACCAAGTTTTTCCAAATTGAAAAATCAATCGGAAAAGAATTTATAGATTGATTTTTATTAGTAAATATATAAATGTGGTTAATTTAATTACATTTGATTTGATTTATTACTTGTGTTAAATACTCAGTGTTGAAGGGTTGAGTTATAAGCTGGTAAAAATTAATCTTTTTCTTTTCAATGAACTTTTGGATTAAACATCTTTTTAGAAACAAATTATTTGAGTGAGTCAAAGGGATGGCAGTGAATGATGGGGGGGGGGGGGAAATGGAGGAGAGACCCTACTTTAATTTTTTCGAGAGGGACCCACTTTCACTTTCAAAGGACCCAGATTTTGCCAATAATCTGTCTCTTGGGACCCAGGTAAATCAGAGTACAGCGGCATCTCTGACCAGGGCTGTCTTAAGATTATCATGGGCCCCCAGGCCAAGTGATTTTTCTGAGGCCCTACCAGGCAAATTCATGAAAATTTCAACCAGCTCTCATTTTTGTGAGGCCCCTTTCCTCTTGAGGTGCCCGGGTGGGCCCATGCCTTAAGACGGCACTGTCTCTGACTACTAATGTAAATGGTCATGCAACTCAAAAATCCCTCTGCAAAATTTATAAAAAATGTAACATGCCGATTAGTGTTGTTAACCAAACTGAAAGTAAAAAATTCGTCTTTATTTTTCTTGAATGTAACTTTTTATGAGTTTATAAGACATACTTTTTGAAAGAAGCTGGCTTTGACCGAATAACTATGATACAGACATATACAAAGTGCAATTGAGTGGATACGAAGCAAAGATGAATTTGGGAAAGAAAATTCACATTCTTCGGTGGCGAATCAAACCACCAACCTCTCACTGTCTGGGTCTTCAAGCCCAGAGGAGATTTAAATGAATTCCATCTCATAGATTCAAATGGAATCGCCAGTTTTTATGGATGTTTGGTAAAAATATTATAACTTTTAAACTAATAATTGAATTTGAAATTTTTTATATTCCTAAAATAAAATAATATTATATAGTATCACTTCATGACCTGAAATTTATGTGACATTTTCTTTTGCAAAATTGTTTTTTTTTTCTCTCCTACCACTGCCAAAAATAATATAGTTTGCAATGACTACTACTACTCAGTAGGATAAATCTATTATGCCTCTCATGATGGTTTAAACCAGTGTTTCCCATAGTGGGCATATCACCCCGGGGGGTGATTGAGCGTTCTGAGGATGATAGAAGCTACAAGTATAACATGGGATCCTATGGGTTATCTTGATATGGAGGCGATGAGGGAAAAAAGTTTCTGACGAAGGGGGCGCTGGAACAAAAAAGTTCCTCAAACTATTTGTCCCATCACTAGCTCTTTGAAAAAAATTTTCTTCTCATTGCATCAACTCAAGCCAACCCATAGGAATCCTATACCAAACCCAAAGCTTCTACCCTCCCCCGGACCTTTCCATCGCCCCCAGAGGGCGATATTGCTTACTTTAGGAAACAATGGTCCAAATCCAGCTCATATACTTGAGATTCTTCCCTTTATTTAAATTTAATCGGCTAAAGTTTTTGTTCAATTCTCTAACAGCAACACTTCCTCCAAGAAAGGAAGAAAGGCACAAATAATCATTTCTCAAGAATAAATGTTAAGAAGCAAACGTTCAGAGTATGAAAGACAATGCTGGAAATTTTGTATTATTAAAACACTCACTATAAAATATGATAGATGCAAATACAAGTCCACAACAGGCAAAATGCCCAAGGTGGCTGAATAAAAGGAGCCCATAACAAATATGGATGTCCTATACGATATATATAGCATGATAAGACAATAAAAATAATATAATAGTTCTATGATTGTACAAAGCAACATTATACCTCTTATTAATGATACAAAATATGGAGAAAACATGAAACATAATGAATTAAAAAATTAAGATATGGTTGGGCACCACAACGTAGTGACTATGTCGTTCAATTGCATGTGAAGTCCATGCTCTGGCGTGCTCAGTACGCTGCTTGATGTTGAAGGGTTAAGCTATGTAGGACTGCCATATTCTTCCCTTAGAACAATAGAGACATATGTCAAGCAGCGAAACTTGGTCAAAAGACTCAAGGTAGTCAGAAGTAATTCTATGGTAATAATTTATATCATTATCATAGAATTACTTATCATTTCTGATTTATAACTTATATTCAACACAAGATGGTGGCAATGGAAAAATCCCACCAATTTTCAGGGTATCCTTACTTATATGAAAAATGTGATGCTATACTATGTCTACATAAACTTTGTGGGTCCTTTCTTTGTGTATTGCATGCACTCAAACCACATTGCAGGAAACAATACATGAGAAATTGATTCAGATTCTCTCGGAATGAATATTTTTGATTCTTATTTGAAATTGATTCCCACATACTTCTCTTTCTGCCTTTGGCTTTTTTATGAACTTTCCGACATTAGCAGGTGGTGCAGATAACAAAGCTGATAGCCGAGGAGTTGAGGATACAGATGGAGTTACCAAAGGCACTTTAGTTGTAGCAGTCACAACTTGTTTTACTTCTGTAGCAGAAGTTGTAGGACATATCACATGTTCAGAAGAGGAGGCAGCATCAGAAGTGATCGTTGGTGGTACAATTTGTGGAAGTGATACTGGCACATTCACAGATAGTTTTGCATTTAGGACAGCTGCTGGTCCAGAAGAAACTGAATCACAAGCATTCTGAGGGAGAGGAGTAGTAGTTGTTGAATTTAAGGCTACTGAAACTTCATCAGATAAAAGTTTTGGTAAAAAATTTTGGTCATCTCGGGTAACAACTTTGACAACATGGATATCTTCATCAGGTTCGTTTTTATTAACATCTTTCTTTTCATCTAGTTTTACATCTTCTGAAACTTCAATATCTTTGGTATCATTGAGAGAAAGTGCTGTTTCAGACTCTGTAAGACTCCTGAAAATACATTTATAGCAATTAATTCATATGAACTAGGAAAATAAAATTAACATTAGAACTATTTCAAACTACCTAGAATGACAAAAAAGCTGTTATTCTGACTGCTGTGGAAAAAATTTATCATATGTTAACACTTCTTATGCAGACAATTTTCAGCTGCAATGGTAAAAATTGTTTTGTTTCTTCTAGGCACAACACTGGTGGGATATTACAACCCCGTCAGACAGGATCATTCCATATGATGCACCCCTCATCTTGTTCTTGCTTATTTCCTTCTCCCATTACACACATACAAATACAACACCACAACAGGCAAAATGCCCAACAAGGTGGCTGAGAAAAAGATGCTCATAAAAATATGGATGTCATGTATTTCAAAAATATAGCAACCCAATTAAAAATGCAATTAACAAAAATTATAAACAATATATACACATGATAAAATATTATACAATGCCCATAAAGAATATTATGGTTGTCTTATACACAGCAGATAGATTTCTTGGCGTGTTATATATATACAGGGTGATTCAAAACTCAATGTACAAACTTTTAGGGGAGGTAGAAAACACAAAAACAAAACAGAATCACATAGGAATGTAATATCGGAAACCCCAACCTGATCAGCTGGAAGATAAACGAAGATGAAGAAATGACAAGCCAATAATGAGTGGAACTCTTTATTTAGCGATATTTTATACGAGGACAGTACGTGTACACATTAAGTTTCACAAAAAGTGCTCAAAGTTCTTACCCTACCCTCCAAAGTTATGCACACTTAACAATGGCAATGCATTGATTGTCGAACCCTTTTGAAAATACCAATCATTTCGCCGACCTTTGAAGCTGCTATGGAGACTGTTGTGACAATGTCGGTGTCAGAGTCAATGGGCATCTGGTAGACCAAGGCTTTCAGGGTCCCTCACAAGAAGAAATCCAGGCTAGATAAATTGGATGACCATGGCAGCCATGGGACAGGTCCACCACACCAATCCATTGAGAAACAAATGTCTCCAGCTGATCACGTTGGGGTTTCCGGTCACACATTTCTATGTGATTCTGTTTTGTTTTTGTGTTTTTTACCTCCCCTAAAAGTTTGTACATTGAGTTTTGAATCAATCACCTTGTATACTCACCTTCTATAAACCCAGAAGAGGAATACTCTATTATACATTGCAGTTTTCCACTGACTTGAATTAGACAAAAGGAAGACAAAAACTGTTTAATTCAAGCACCATTTTTTCCTCAGTTCTCAAAATGTAACAAAGGATTTCACTCTCTAAAACTTTGTCCCTGAAGAACGGGTTTTAAATTCCAGTCAGACTAGGTTGGATTGAGATCTCAGACCCCAGCTTGTGATGTATGAAGGCACTTAAACATTAGCAAGCTGATCTTGCAACGGTTCTAATCCACTCGTGCATACACAAATTTCCTTTGTGTTCATTGAAAAAACTGATTCCAGTAAGAACAGCTCAAGAATTATTCACAACACCATACAAATTACTGAACAACCAATTGGGAATGCTTTCATTGCATGATCCACACGCTAATGTATACGCGCCTTTAAGCATGACAAATGTTGATCCTGTATTTTGTGTTTGTAAAATCGGTTTTGATTGCAATTCTTTTAGCTCTTGTAATTTGTTCCTTTGTTTTTATATTGCATTTTATTGAGGTTTAAAGTATAGAACCTTAGAGAAATAAGCAAAGCTCTCTCAACACTGAAATGAAAACAGATCATGAATATTCACGAAGTCCCAAACATTGTTGATCATATTCGAGAGACTGCTATTTGATGCCATTCACAATGTGCACAGCCAGTTTATTTGGTCCAAAACACTTACCCACACTACAAATGTTAGAATTGTAAAATTCATAATTTCTGGGAGGAATTTGTAACGTTTCCACCATTTCAACTCAAAGTACTCAAGACGATTTCCCTGCTTACATCTGTAAATAGGAGTGTTTTGATCACTTGCCCCCAACAACCTTCTATAAAAAAGAGCTCTTTAGCCATATCTTTGGGATTTGATAGAGCTTCTTTGTGATTCAATCATGTCGTAACAAAGATAAATACTCCATTACCACTTTTGTTCCAACAGAGAGAAAGCATCATTAACCATCTCAAAAGCGCGCTTAGAAGATATCTTGCCTCTTTAAAGCCTTCAGTTCAGAAATAATGAGCCCAGAAAACATTAGTAAAGTGTGGTAAAGCACACCACGCCTCTTGATCAAAATTTATTTCATCCTCCCACCATAAAGACCCCTTTACACGTACGCTTTTGAGCGCGTGATAGCTGTAAACAAATTCAGAACCGCCTTCAACAGTGTGCGTGTAAAGGCAAAAAAAAAGTGTGCAGTTAGGAGTACACGCTGGAACTGGTCATTCCAGCGTTCAATTGCGAACTCAAAATCTTACATCTAAACGCAAACCCACCCTACAGGCAAAAACGGGGCAAATCCCTCATCTCCTGCATCGTCTTCCTTCATTGTTCTAAAAAAATAGATGTATACAATATAAATAATTTTTTCAGCGATAATATTAATTGCAATTTTTTCAATCTTTTTGACGATTTTTCTTCTTTTTTCCAACGAATTGTTTTTTAAAGAAATAATAAATTACTTTCAAGTGCCGTAATTACATTTATTAGGTTATTGCAATAATTTTCGAACTTTGATTTGGTTCCTGTATCTACAAACATTATTATATCAGATTTATAGATATGTTAAATTACTATTATTATTTTGATAACTTCACAAGCTTTCATTTACCCTCAGGGTGTGGGAAAAATTTTAAATGGTTTAACTCTAGGGGCTCTTAACCCATAAGTTCTATTTTTTCTTTCTAAAGAAAATAATTGTTTTTTTTAATAGAAAATAAATATTTTAAGAAAGATCATTTGCAAAATTTGAAATTAACGTTAAAAGTATGTACATAAATCCATAATTATTGCAAAATAATGTGATAATTGATGAAAGAAATTATTCCAAAATTAATAAAAATTTAGAAGTGAAAAAAAGAAATAATTTTAGAACAGATGAAATCCTTTCAATAATTTGGGGCCCCTCTTAGATTTGGTACTCATTCCTTTTCCGTTCACTCACCCGTTAAGATGCCTACCACTGGCTACAGAAATTTCGGAAAAAATTTTATTATTTAGAAATTTATTCAATAAGCATATTTTTAAAATTGGAAATAGAGCTGGGGAACACAAAGTTGATCATTGAACATTCACAGTAATTTTCTGCACACAAGGGCCAATTAGACCGGGACTTACAATTTATTGCCGATTCCGAACGGCAGGCTTGTTTTTTATACTTATCGAGAGGTTGGTGTGCTAACCCATCGATGGAGGACTCCCTACGGTAGCAATTTTTTGCTGCGGTCAAGTCGCCGTTTTTGCTGAACCCCTGTGTCAGGAAAGTTTTCTGACAAGGGCGAACCGGGTATCGAACTCGCAACACCTCTTAACATCTTTTGGTACTTTAGGCGAGTATCTTATCGACCTGGGCTACCGTGCCCAACACAAAGTTGATGTTCATGTTTTTAAGTCACTGCTAAAAAGGTCAAGAGCATCTGATTTTAATTTGATAGCATAAATTTGACTTCAACACACTAGAAAAAAAACTTTAAAGGGGATTTAAGGTTGTGGAAGAAACTTCCATTATCTGAATGTCTGAAGGTTAACAATGATACTGTTTAATAAAGAAGCACCCTATTCAATAGATCCAGCCAACTCTGCATTCATAGCAGGTGTCCAGTGGACAATGTGCTGTATTTTTTCATGATAACATCACAAAAAATGTCCAAGGCAGGGTTGGGGTTTTGACGTCAAACTTTTTTGACATGACAAGCATCAAAAACAGGTTTAAACTGTCAAAAACTGTCAAAAACCTAAATGAATGCTTTCTGATAATGTTTTGAACACAACAGGTATATAACATGATGAAAAACTTACTTTTTTGTATATTACAATGTTTTATTTTTAAACATTAATTTATTACAATAATTAAAACAAAATATTAATTATAATTTTCAATTTTTCAACATAAGAGTCTAGAACATATAAAATGTAATTTTGTGGTTCATTTTATCTAAGCTACTGATTACCCATGTTCAACTTCCTAAGTGGAATAGAGCTGCTTATTCAAAATATGTATGATAGGGACATCACAGAGTTAGGTTTTAGACTTCAGAAACTATAAATTAGTATTAAAATAGTAAAAAACTTATTGTCAATGTTGTCAAATAGTTTTTTTAACCTGATAGGTATGCTAAATTAAAAAAAACCACTTTTATGTTCATTAAAGGGTACAGGCTTTTATGTACATTCGGAATTGTAATTACTGAGAATCTATTTTGATATTTTAAATTTTCTGATCTGCTCAAAATTTTATTCCATGTAAAAATTCTCACACAGAATCTGTTAATAACATTAATTAAACTCTCATTTATTTTCATCTAAAAATTTCTTAGAGCTCAGGGTGTATAAATTCACAGTTTTAAAGAGTATTTTAAACCAAAGTAGAGCCGACAGGACTTGATACCCAAAGCATTTGTTTTGCACATTTACAATTAAATACAATTTCAATTGGAAAACCATTGCATTATAAATGCTAGTAAATATACCATATTAGAGTGCAGAAGCAAGAATAACTAAGTTTGACTAAGGATAAGTTACAGGAGTTTCTTAAGCATCAAGTACAAGCTAGCATTGCCAAATTAAATGACATTTTAGTTCTACAATTTAGTATTTTGATCGCTAGATATATTTCAATGTTATGCACAATAAGAGTATTGAAGTGATTATCCAGATAATTCAATAATAACAGAAATCAACATAATACATACATGATGTAATAAACTTTTTTTAAACACTTCTGTTGTAAAAAGAGTACAGCAGATGGTTTATATCAAAGAACATATAAAAGCAGTTGAAGAAATTTTGGAAGGTCAAGAATCATCTTGAATCAGAGAATGTCAAATCCTTCCATAGTTTTCCCTTCAGTGTTTATGCTATGCTTTATTCAAATTGTATATTTTATAAGAAAAAAAAAGTATTTTGCCCAAAATAATTCTGTAGAGAGTAGAAAATTATTTTAGAATCATATTAAATATGTATTCTTTGTATAACATAGTCACTTTAAATATTACATGCAATTAACATGTGTATTTCCCATGGGAATTTTTATACTGAAAAACAATATTTGAGGTTTTTGATAGAGGGTTTTTGACGTGACAGTTTAAACTGCGGTTTGAACTGTCAAAAACTGCCATGCGTCAAAAACCTGCCAACCCTGGTCTAAGGTCAAGCGATGTTCAAAAACCAAGTAAAAAGGGATGTTTCATGTTATAAGATTATCGCCGATTTCATTTAAAACTAAAAACCATTAAATATCATGAATGATATCCAACTAAAAACATATTGCTATTCGCACTTTTAATTTTATTGCTGTCATAGCATGACACACAACGGAATGTTTTACACGGGTAAGAATACATGTATAGAATTGTTAAAAATTTGAAAAAAAATTATGCTTCAATTTATTTGTTATTTTTTTGTATTGTTATGAACTGCTTAAGCTTGACAACATTAAACTGAAATGATTTTTGAGGATATGAATACAACCGAGAAATTTATCAAGAATTTTTTAAAAATATCTGAAATAAAGCCCTACAAAATAAAACCATAATTTCAAAAAAGTGCAGTCAAACCTTGATATACCGATACTCAGCGGACCAAGAAAAAAATATTGTTGTAAAGGGATTATCGCTATACAGGGAGGCAGCAGTTTAACATTAGAATATTGACATTTCCAAAAAAGATTTGAAGATATATCTTTGTAGAAGGATTTATTGTTATATTAAGAATCATTGTAGCGAGGTTTCAATGTAATAATTTTTATCTATTTTTCTGGCTGGTAGTATTAAAAAAAAGCATCGGCTACCCACAGAGTAAATAATTGACTTGTTTCGGTAAAATTATAATATTAAGTATATCACCAATTAAATTCAGAAAATGTAGTTAAGAGCTAATTACAGCAATTAAAGTCCAACGAACAAATAAAAGTCGAATCAAAACAATAAAAATTTGAAATTAACTATCACAGAAATTTTATTTCTCAATTTCTTATCAATTGAATAAAAAACTACCATAAATTTGTAACAGTAATTTCAATTAATAATTACTGAAATTATTTTTACAAACGAATAATCCACGTAGTAACTATAAGCTTTCGAAATCTATATTTTTTTCTGCGAAAACATCAGCTAATTTCGATCTGCCAACAGGGAAAAAACTTTGGCCCGGAATGTGGAGTGTTGTGCTTCCTTGAAAGTCCACACGGCAAACAAAAGCGCATGAATTTGGCCACACACTTTTCAACCGGGCCTTCTTTTACGCAGGAGAGAGCGCGCAAGAATGTCTCTTTTAAACGCGCTCTTGAACGCCGCGTTCCTAACCGCCCTCCAATCCTTCACGCAAGAACGTTCCACTCCGGGCATGCGGGGAAGATTGTACGTGTAAAGGGGAGCCTTAAGTTCAACTTCAGTAGGTGGGACTATCAAAAATCATTCTTAAGTTCACATTTTGATAAGTGGGGGAAAAAACTGTTTCAAATCCACTCTTTTCCCTTTGTCTAACTCAAGTTAGTGAAAGAATATATGCACAGTAGACACAATAGAATAACATGGAGTATTTCTCCTCTGGATTACTCAGAGTTGGACTCGCACCTGCTAAAATTCTGTAGGAAGCATTTTTCTTGAAAAATATATATATATATATATATGTCATTCCTAATGTGGATGACTGGGACAAATTATGTCAGTTAAATGGTTAATGGCTAGAACATATATATTCTAGGGATTCAAAGCTTGAAAATGAGAAAAATCATAAAATGTAAAGTTACTTGCAATTTAATTGTTTAAGTATCCAGAGAAACATCACTAAAACAATACTCGATAAATCCCTCTACAACATTTTTTCACATCTTATTTCGAATTGCCTATATCTAATATTAAACTCCTCTTAATACAATAATATCCTTGATCCCTCTACAGCAGCGTTTCTTAACCTGTGGCTCGCAGGCAGATTTGATGATTCAATTCTAAACGGATGGAAAATTAATCAATTGTTGTAATTGATGTTATAGGTCATATTGATTCACAAATAAAAATTGTGCCTTCATACTTAGATTCATTTCACTTCATTAAGGAAAATGCAAAAAAATTATGATCATAAATACGGAATATCACTAATTTGTGGCCCAAAAATGCAACTTACAACAAATTTGCTAATTACTGCAAAAATTGGTGAAGGGTGTAAAAAAAAATGGTTGCTACAAATCTCAGTAAACAAAAATTTGACGGGGGGGGGGGGGAAGAAACATTCAAATGACTCAATTACTGTAAAATATAGGACGTCGCCAACTTTCTTTAAAAAACGTTGCCATAAGTCAGCAAAATCCTGAATTGTTGTTAAAATTGCTGAAAAATCATGGAAAAACAGTTTAACTTGACAATGCGAGATGCAAATATTTATATCCAAAATTACCATAAGTTATAAAAACGCTGTGCATTAATGACTTTAGTGAACATTACAAATTTAAATAAGCATCATTGAAAAAAATGGGACAAATATATAAGAAATTCAGAACTAAAATTACAAAAATGTCTCATAATACGGTACGCTAGTGGTTGGTCCATCAAATTGTTTTAGACCTTTTACTGGTCCTTGGGTTCACAGAGAGGTTGAGAAACACTGCTCTACAGCAATGTTTTTTGAGGAGATTTAAAAACTGCTGTGATATTTTTTATATTCTACTCCAGAAAATTGCCTTCAGTATATCTCCTCACCAGTTTTTGTTCTTTCAAGGGCATTTAATAGCATCTGTATCTTTCACTATCTACCCCCAGAAAGGATTGAAAATTTATAAAATTGAGCCTTGACTATTGTTTGTAGGGGTTGTTCAAGTATTGTGTCAGCAAATTATAAGTTATTTTCGACCCCCCCCCTTGTCAGCAAAATTTTGTCTGCACTGCCTACTCTACATCACTCAAGTTACCTGCGGAACATTCCCAAATTACTTAAGTGATCCATGGCATAATTACGGATCACTTGAGTGATGTGTGGCACAGTTCCAGAGAGCTTAAGTGGCCCAGATACATTTTCAGAGCACTTGAAGGATCCGTGAAACATTTAGAGATTACTAAAGTGGCTCTACAGGTGACTTATCAATAAGGAGAATGTTTGTTCAGGTGCTATGTTCAGGTTTTCCTATGAAGAGAATGGGAAGTAACTGTGTAGGAAACCTGTTGATAGCAATGATATTTATTACAATTTTGGTTGCTATTTCTATTCATACTAGTCGTTGAATAACGAGCCTGACGTCAATTCATACAATTACAGTTTCTAACTTCACTGTGAATTCGCCACGTACTTGTCCATGCGCATCCACAGACCTGACCAAGTTTTTGGTGCTCTACTGTATACAAAAATCATATGTGTTATTGATTAGGAGGGTTTCCGACTCAATATGGCCCTTGGGTGAGCCAATACATTATGACGGCAGTGCATTAAGATGTAACACTGTGAATTTTATTTCTGTTTATCTAGAAACTAGGTCCTAAGGTATGGTTTATAATATATAAGCTACGCAAGGATTTTTGTTGCACAGAACTTATCCTGCTTCTTACGGAACATCCGTAAGTATTATTTATAGACTTTTCCAATAAATTTCAGTCAATGATACTATCTGTTCATTATAAGCCTGTGAGATTATATAGTACATATTTGGGTATTTTAATTAATATTACAAATATTTTCAATTCAACGATTGAATGATACAGAAAAAAATATTATTTCATATTTTCATAAAGGGTGGTTGATGACGTAAGCATCATCCAAACCCCACTCCTCCTTGTCATCAAATTGGGAAACCCCCTCCCCCATCAATGCTGAAGTAATACTTGAATGACCCCTTCGGCCTATTTCAATGTTTATTTCTGTGCTCATTTTAAATTTATATTTGTTTTTTGCTGGTCCACAAATGAGTTTTTACTCTAAAAGTAACAGCAGCAGACCCCCCCCCCCCACAAAATGACTTACTTGATGGAAACACTCGTAACTTCACTATCTGGTTTAGGCTCTTCTTCTTCAGGTGAATCGCACGGGACCTTTTCGGAATCCACAGAAGAAGACAATTGTTCTTTGCCAACCTCTGATTCCAAACCATTGATGCTTGGAATTTCTTTCTTGACTAGCAACCAAAGACAAAAAACAATTCAATATTTAAAATATTTTTCTCATTTTAAAAATGAGAAAAAAACTTGTTTATGCTGAACTATGAAGAAAAAGTAAACATAATGAGCGCTCTTCTCTGACCTTGAACATTATTTACATCTCGGCTGATTCTGTTGACATTCGGGCGGATTTGTAATCTTGGCCTTCTAGTAGTCATTTGGGAGTCAAAAAATCACTGGGAATGAAAAAAAATGTAAATACAAAAAATGGTAAAAAACAAGATCTATATACTATATAATAAAAGATCAACCAATGAACAAGACTTTAAACAAAACTAAGCAAAAAGGATAGATTTGTAGATCTGTGATTGCGTGTTGATAAAAGCTACCTTAGTACATATTCAGCCTCATTTCTCCACATACTTCCTTTAACTGTACATGCACCTCATACAAATTCCTCTGTGGAATTTCTAATGAATCGGTTACATGCTGGAATGTGTGTTCTGGGTGGATATGCAGCCCCTAATGAATTTATACGAAAGTTTCTAATAGTTGGCTGATGCAAAGATGAATTTAGGAAAGAAAGAAAATTCAACTGAGTTGCGGAGAAACAAATTCTGGGCAGTTGAATTTTCTTAAATTTATCTTTGCACCAGCCAACCATTTCAAATACAACGCCACAACAGGCAAATTGCCCAATGAGATGGCTGACTTAAGAACATCATGGATCCCCGAGCCATTTTTTGGAGGCCCTACCTACTACTGCTGCACCACACATACATGCACCCTGCGGAACCCCCAACGAATCGGTACATGCGGGAATGTGCGTGTACGTGTAGTGAAACCTGACGTGAAGTTTTTTTTTGTTTCTCTGTAATGCTTGTTATGTGTAGTGCTGCCATCTGCCACCAGTTTTTCTAACTATGAGTGAAGTGTTATGATTGAATGATTTATCATTGTAAGACTGTTGCTGAACCACAGAAAACCAACTCCAGCCGACCACCACTGTGGTGTTCGAACCCGGATCCTCGCATCGCGAGTCCGTCACTATAACCGCTCGACCACCACAGTGGCTAAATTAAAAACCTTATGAATAGAGGAGAGCGACATCATTCTCGGATAATGAATTTATGTAGTCATTGTGTACTTATTATTCTGGTGCTGCCATCCCTTTTTCATATTTTGGTAAATGCTTGAATTTTATCTATTTTTTGAAGGTCTGCCTGCAAAAAGACTTTTTCAAATGAAAGACTGGCTTCCATTTCTGTCTGGAGTTTAAAGGAGTATTTCGCTCTCTCAATGAAATTTGGAGGAGTAAAATTGAATTTTTCACACATCTAGATAAGTATTGGCAAACACTGTGTGGGGACTCACTTGTTTTTCTGGTTTGCCCCCCCCCCCCTGAAAGCTTCAATTTTTTTTATCTCAGCTGGCAACAATAGCCTCCAACACATACCCATAGATAGAGATGCGAGATCAGAATATTCTGAGAATATTAGCCTGGATGTAAAAATTGGAGAATAATCGAGAATATTCATTTTTCTTTTAAATAATTTTTTCACTAATTTTATTTATATTATGAAATATAAATAAGTTTTCATTGCCTAAAACCTTTAAAGCAAAGTAATTTTTAGCATAATCACCCCCCAATAACAACTTTAAGTTTCAGAATATTCTCCTTGTTATGAATGAGAGGTTTTAACACTAGAAGTGACAGGCTGGTCATTTTGACCGTTTTTGAAGTTCTCGCTACTGTTTCATGATGAACCTTTTTTTAGAATCTTAAAATTTTATGACTTTTCCTGAAAGTAGTTGAGCATTATACTGTCCAAATGTTGTTTGTCAAAAATCAAAACTGACCGAGATATTTTTAATTCCACCTATAAGCGCCATGGTCAATTTGAGCAGGTTATCTTATAATGTCATTGGATGGATTCCATATTTTTTCTATAATTGTTTAATCAAATCAATAGAATTATTGATGAAAAAAATTATGAAACATCTTTTATAACTGATTTTGGGTTATTGCGGTTAATTTTTGGCATTCAAATTTTCGACATTTTTCATAATACATTTGGCACATTTGTCACAACAGAATGTGATGACAGGCATATTTCTATGGTGTTCGGTTGAGTACTGGATTTTGACTCCCTCCCAGGCACACACATGGCCTTTTGGTCTCTGTGAAGGGGGATGATTCTTCATGCGAACATCTCATATTACAGTACGTACATTATTTATGGAATACTATCACTTGAACAGAACAAGCTTCAGCCGTGTCATGCTACAGCTGTGACCAACATTTTTATACCCCCACATTTAGGAATTTGGGATTTGTTCTTTTTCTGAGTGGTGGATCAGTTTGCTTCCAAAAAAAGTCATACACTTGGTTTGGCTACTTGTGATTTTCCGTTCAGTTATGCGTGATTGTTCTACGCATAAGGATGGCTTCAAGGCGTCAAAATCTCTGCCCAGAAGAATTTTTGAAAGTTTTACAGGAGCTATCAGAAAATGAGTCTGATATTGATGAATCAGATGGAAATATACATCCTATTGATAATGATGATCCCAATGATATGGATTACATGCCTTCACTGCGATATGACACATCAAGCGATTCTAGTGAGATAGATGAAGTTACTCAGAATAAAGGCTTCAGATCAACAATCAGAAATTCATCCAGCAAATTCTCTTCATCAATCAGGTAATTTTTGTATGAGATGATGGAGTGATCATCTTTAGGGAGTGATGGATAAGCATTGAACAGATGCCACTGTACTCTAATTTACCAGGGTCCTAGGATGAACCCACGTTATTGGCAAAATCTGAGTCCCTCTATAAAAAAATTAAAGTACCCCCTCCACCACCACCCAGGTTTTAATGAATTGTTTCTTTAATTCACAAGAGATATCTGTATCTCTTGTGAATTAAAGAAACAATTCATTAAAACCTTGTTCTACCCGAAATTTTGTTGAAAAAAATTAATTTACCAGCGGTTATAAAGTGGGTTCTTTTACTTTCATTGTCGTCTACTACTACTACTAAACCAAACATGAACTTGTACACATTCCTATGCGGGATTTCTAATGAACTGGTACACGTTGGAATGTGTTGTGCATGTATTTATACGTATGGCCCTAACATATGTATGTTGTCAGACTTTTTTTGCTTGTTGTGTACATGTTAGTGCTGCCATCTGTGTTTCATATTTTGAAGTAAAGGCAGTAAATGCTTGAAATCTCATGTTGCGCATTGTCTACTACTACAGAACATGTCTAATGGGAAACGTGAACCAAATTTCTATGCGTCCTATCATTATCCTAAATTATTCACCATGTCAGTGGCATCTATGATTAATTAGAGGTGTGGGGGGGGGGGGGAGAGAGTTGAAGCCTTTCAAGCATCCAAGGAAATGTGAGTTTATCAGCCAGTCAACCAGGAAATCAAATCTTGATAGAGGTTTAGATCCGTCTTTATATTTCTTGAAGTTGTAGAGATATACAACAAAAAGCATTGTATGTAGCTATATTCACCATATTGCAGAACATTCACATGGGCCATCTTTTAGTTTTCCTTATTGCACCTCACACCCTTGCCAAATGAATCAACGGATCCTTTAGTTTGGTTGTTAGTAATGTATAATTTCTGGTTTCTTACTTGCTTCATTCACAGCATCATCATCGTGCATAGTTCAGATAAGGGAGACCAGCTTGTTCTTACGAGGCAAGTATGACACTGCAGTCACATCTTCACGGAAGAGAAAAAATGAAGATCCAGTTGAACGAACTTGGAACTTTGGATTCACAAATTTAACAGGGAATTACAATTTATTTTTTTGAGCTGTTCCTACCATAGTTAGCCTATAATCTTACAACAGTTTCTGAGCTAATGGAACGCTGGTAAACCAGTTGTCCATCGTTATGTTTCTATTAGTATTCTAATCGTTTCGACCAGCTTTCAGTCAAGAATGCTGCTGCTGGTTGTTGAGTTGGTGTTGTGTCTTTCCCAAGATATGGGATTGTGTTGATTTTATAGTTAGTCCCATGGTCACAAATCACTATTTTTATCGGGTCTGGGTCAAAATCTCGACAGGGTCTAAATGCAGGCAAGTCAAATTGAAAATTTTATGTTTTACCGTATAAGCAGCACTTCACACTTTCTGTCGGAATTTGAATTTCTCGCTGCAAAGGGCGTTTATGTGCCCTTCATGATGATAAATTGTGATCAAATAAATTTTGAAATTTTAATTTCACCGTATAAGCCGCACTTCACGCTTTCTGCTGGGATTTGAATTTCTCACGGTGAGGAGGGGCGGAGTTCGAGAAAATAAATTGCTATCTGAAAATTTGGAAACTTATTTGATTTCGTGCCACGCCAAAAATCTAAGGATTTTGAACTAGAGCTCATTGTCTATTTATTTTATATTCTGATGAGGCCATTTCTGCAGTCCCGGCACTGGGGCTGTTTTACGTGCATAGTTCTTGGGTTAGTCCTTACATGGGAAGGCAAATATTGCTACAGCCCTGTGGCCACATGGGGAATTTATATTTTTTACATTATAAAATTAGTCAACCACTAATAAATTATGAAAATTCATTTTTATGATGATTTAATTACTGAAAGAAATGATGTCTTAAGAGAAATGACTTCAAAGTAATTAAATGTCTTATTTTGGTACCCGGTTTAAACTGGGCTCCTGTTGTCCCATTGCACACTGAATTAAGCCGTTGTGATTTGCCGGCTTGTAATGTATTGTATCAGCAAAGAAAAAGATTTAAATCATTTTCGGATGAAGAGTGAAAAAAAATATTAAATGAATGAACTGGATTTGAGGCTGATACCCTATCTCTACACTAACTCAGCCAAATACAAAACTGACACAGATCAGATTTGAATGAACACAGATCACAGAATGGCCGAAAGACCATTGAAGTCGGGGGGAAATTAAATTTTTTAATTTGACCGTGTCTGGAATTCGTCTGTCTGGATTGTGGCTTTTTGGGATTTTGTCTGTGAGGATTATGCACTGAACCGATTTTCCCATATTTTGCGGGCTTATTCAGGATGAACATTTTGAAATCTACCTGCCCCCCCCCCCGAAAGGGACAAGTTGTTCGTTGATGGTTACATATGCACTTGGTTCCACCAAAGACTTGCATTAGTCAATCAGCTGGTCCCATATATATCTTATGGGTGTTATATTTCTTAAGCTGTTCCGCAGAGTGCCTTTGGAATCAAAGTGAATTGTATTGAGCCGAAAATTATGTCTCTCGATGGAGAATACAGAGCAATATCTATTTGACCACAGAGAACTGTATCATGAAGCTTCCTGATATTAATATGAATATATTTTTAGCTCCAGCAAGAATAGCAATCCCAACAGAGAGCTCTCAATTCTATCATGCTCGTATCCTTGAATGTTGAGCTGCTCGAATTTTTATAAGCTTGCCTCTGTACATTTATGTCCCTGTTGGTATGATAAAGAATTGTGTTCCCATAATTTCTCGAGTGAAAAACATATTGAAGCTATCTAGGCCTATAGGCTGGAAAACATTAACGGCTTCGTTTCTTGTCTTGTCACTTATATACACCACATTCTTTAAAGGAATCTTTCCAGACCCACTGGTTAGTGGTATGGTTTTCCAAACAAAGTCACCATGTCGTCCAAACATACTATCTTCATCTGGTTTCACTCGTTTTGGTTCTCCATCCTCAATATTATTCTTTCTATTTTTTTTCTGTCTGACATTTACTTTCAAGAAGGTGACTGGCTGATTATTGAGTCCAGACATGGAGAATAAAGCTTTTCCAGCAGTTCTACAATGCAGAGATTGAGATGATGTTTCATTGATTCCTTTACAATATTGGCAAGAATTTTTTCATCTCCTTCAGGAAATAATTCATAATCAGGGTCTACATCTGAGTCAGAATCTTTTGAGAAAATCTCTTCTGCAATTATGCTTTCGGTTTCACTGTATACAGACTCGTACATTTGTCGTTCTAATTCTGCTGCTATTTCTTCTAACATATTCAGTTTTTTACTTGAAGTCTTCTTGGTTCCATGATTGCGGTCTGGAACAAAACCATTCACAGAATAATAATAACAAATCACCTCTCAAAAATATGTCTGCGAAACATATTCATTTATCTATCCTTAATAATAAATCTCAGACTCATAAAAAAAAACATGGCCCTATCATTACTAATACATCTGGGAGACGCACGAAAATTTACGTTAGATACTAACTATATGTCCCAGAGATGCACTAGGATTACAGCAATGGTACATCAATGTATGGAAATGAACCAAATGGCAGCTGGAGACAGACTGATCAAAAGAAGACGATCCCCTTGAAGCATACCTAAAGCGGGCAGACTCAACAAGTCCAGCATTCGTTTGACTGTCCGATTATGTCTCTGAGATGTACAGTTAGTATTCTAGGGTTAATATTGATCCCTTATTTGTTGTAGAATGCTTTACTTTGCAAGTCAATACCTTCTTTTGACCAAGAATGTTTTGTTTTTGTGGTAATTTTTTTGTTTTACTAGTTCATAGTATAACACCTTTCGGTGGTGTTGGTAATTTTTTGCTTTGGCAACAAAGATGTTTCTGTTGCAAAACTGTTTCATTCTTGATGACTTCTCGTCATACTTTCAGATGTTTTTTCTCTCACCAAAGAAAAAAAATCACCAACACGCCACCAAAAGGGATTATGCTATCGCTGTTGCAAAAACTTTGGCTCCAAAATGAGCTTGCATCTCTTTGACCACTTAACAAGTTTGCCCGTCGGCTACACGGATACAGCGAGAAGTGTAAAGAGCTAACAGTCTAGACAACCAGGATTAACATTTTCGCACGTTCATAAACATATGACAATTTAATTTGAAGTCAAAAGCTTTTGAAGCCAAACTACATAAGAAACTGTAATATATAAATAAACAGACTAACAATAACAGTTCAGTGAAGCCATTCTTTATCAATTTCGATAATACTTACCTTTTATTAAAAAAAAACGCTGCAAGAGATGACTCACCCCTACCGACAATATCTTTTAAATTGATTGTTTAAAGATGGCATTCAACGTAAATGCAACTCCAACTTCATCCAAAGTGTACTTATTCGTTACACTCAAATCAATTGTCAACATTGTCAATTTGCATCATCCATGCCCCCTGCACGAGTTTCCCTTTCGCCCCATGCTATCTTGCAAGTACTAATTATGACGGCCTTAGCAAGGATGTGCCCATGTTGCCAGACCCTTGAAAAAACACCAGCCATAACGTGACCATACATCCCGTATTTCCCGGGACAGTCCCGTTATTTTCTGCTTTTTTTCTTTTTATTATTGTTATTTTCTTTTTTGGCAAAAGTGTCCCGGTTTTTCCTGTATTTGGTATTTCACACGAAGCCTACTTGAATTTTTATTCTTTATTGAAGTCAAAGATTGAAATTATTTTTCAACTCATAAATTATTTTAAGATAATTACAACTATTACAACTCCCACATTTGTCTTGGTAAACGGTTTTTTTTTCCGTGGGATACATTTTAATCCACTGCAATTTGCAGTAATGCATCATTTCCCGCCATTGTGATTTTTCCGTAATTACAGCAATATTTGTCAACTTTGTTTGGTTTTGGCGTCGTTTTTGGCGAAAATTGGCAATGTCCCGTATTTTCCCGTATTTGGAATCCCGATGTCCCGTATTTCTCTCGAGGAAATATGATCAGCCCGACCAGCCATAATCATCCTCAAAAGTAGCCCAGAACTTGTTAGCTCTTTGAACTTGCTAATTAGCTCTTATATTGTTATCTATTCATGAGATGATCACACGATCCGTATTTACCAGGACAGTCCCGGTTTTTTCTGTTTTTCTCCCTGCCCCGACTTTGTACCAGAAATGCTCCGGTTTTTCAAGTATTTTCAACAAAGCCAACTTGACTTTTTATTCTTCATTTTATTCATCAAATCAACGAATAAAATTATCTTCACAAATCAGAAAATATGTTGCAGTAATTACGACGACAAATTAGAATATTCATCTCGCATATTTGTCATGTTTTTCATTTTAATTCACTGCAATTTAAGTGGAGGTTCATTTCGCACGATTGGCAACTTTCTGTGATTTCAGCATGAGTTAGCAACTCTACTTAGTTTTGGCATCATTTTTGGTGATAATTGGCACTGTCAAGTATTTTCCCGTATTTTGAAGCCCAATTTCCCGTATTTTTCTCGAGAAAATATGGTCAGCATATCTATTTAGAGATTTGAGAACCTCATTAATGAATCACAGACGGAAAAAATACGGAACCCGTGCTGCTATCCATCATTCAAAAAACAAACGAGATATAATAAACTCACTATTTTCAAACCATAGATGGAAGCTAATATAGGATATATTAAGCTGACCACATTTGCTAGAAAAAATACGGGCAATTTACCTTCGAAATACGGAAAATACGGGACATTGCAATTATTGCCAAAAATAATGCAAAAAAAAAGAAGCAAAGTTGCCAAATCCTGCTAGTATCCCAGAAAAGTCGTCACAATCGAGGGAAATAAAGCGCCACTTCAAATTGCAGCGAGAATGAGATTTTTTGAATAGACGTCATAATCATCATCAGCATCACTTTTGGGAGACATGCACAGGATGATCCGCATAGAAATCACCGTTAAAATTTCCGATTTTACTGTAGAAATGCGGAAATTTAGTGGGCTTTTCTGCCTCATCAATAATTTTAAAAAAGCAATTGAATTCTCGACTTTCGAAATATTGAGTTCGCTTAGAGATACGAAGCCCAGAAAATCTATATATATATAAAATTGATTTTCTCTGTGTGTGTGTGTGTGTATGTTATACACACAAATACAATGTATGATATATACAAATCTACAATTTTATATCGATCGTCGTCAAATTTGGCATATATACCAAATAGGACCTGACTTGAACGATAGGCTACTTTAAAATTTCGCCAGAGCAGGGCAAATGTCCCAATTGGGCAAAAAACAGTAGGGCAACAATGGTTTTTGGGCCTCAACAATCACTTTCGGAACGTTTACTTTGGTTACCGTCATGGAGGAAAGAATAAGTTATTCTTTCCTCCATGGGTTACCGTGGTTCCCTAGCAATGCGTTTAACCACGACCACCTAGATAACCTGTGTAATTTAGGTGGTCGTGGTTTAACACGCGTATATGCCTTTACAATGGTTTGTCATTTCTCCGGAGTGATCCTCAGGAGTGATAAAAAATGTTTTTTCGGGTTCGAAGACCGTCGTCCATTTGAGTTAGTTCTCAACGTTTCCCCAACACTAGTGGTTGGCATCATCAGGAGAATAAATAAACTGGATCAAAGTTAAGTTTTCCGGAGTCTCAGGTTGTATTTACGGACGACGGTCTTCGAACCCCAAAAAATCTTTATCAAATGATGGCCGCGAAAACCTTATCCACTATTTCTCTCAGGAGTGTTGCTGATGATTATTATGACGTCTATTCGAAAAGCCTCATGGTTTGTATCATGGATACAAAGAAGTCACTTCCTTGTATACTACTGAATACAAGGTGGTGACATCAGGCACGAAAATTGAAGCCGTTGTGGCAACCCTATGGGCTGACAAGTAAGCCAAAACAAACCGCTCTTTCTCTATACTTAACATGTGTTTTGCCGGATTGAATACTTTTAAAATATGTATTAATAACAAAATAAATTTAAGCACCCTGACTGTTTAATGCATCTTCAGGTAATCTACATGATCCAATAAAGGGGAAAATAAAACTTTATCCTTGTATAAGGGGTTTTTATATTTTTAATTTATTTTTGAAAAGGGGAGATCATTTTTCCCTCTCAACTCGTCATTAGTTCAGCGCCTTCAATTTATTTAAAAATTCGATGTATCACATTAATGTCTATGGGAATATGATTAATTAAAATAGTATGAAGCTCAAATAAAATGCAATTTTCATAATTTTTTTCTTTTAACTGTTTATTTTGGCTTTTTGTTTCGTTCATCATTATGATAGATCCGGGACATTTCGAAAGTGTTTCAGGCCCGTGGGCGCTCGTCTTAAGATTTACATGAGGAATTTTGATTTCTGAATCAATTCTGGGGTGCTCGAGTACCTTCTGACAGGGTCGAAGCTAGGATTTTTGCCACCCGGGGCAAACAGCATTTCGCCGCCCCCGTGTTTCAAAGTACTGGAAGTGCTCGAGCGTCCTCTGCCACTGTGTATTTATGGTTTTGCTGCTTGCAGGCTGTACAAATTTCACCACCCTTCTCCCGTTCCACTCTCATATTCTTGGATACGAATTACTGAAATATATGCCGCCCATCCAAACCTTCCGTTATGTAGATGTAGTATTGAAAAAAAAATATTAAAAATAAAAAACTTTTTTTATGAGCCGCGATAAGTCATGTCTCTGGCCTATAGTATTTAGGAAAATAATCACTTGGGCTGTTTTTTTTTTCTCTTCATTTTGTACCTATTACTTTGCTTTTAAAGTGGTATAGGTACGAAAATTTGACAAAAAACACAGTTTCGAATTGAATTTGAAATGTAAAATTGTCTGTGAAAGGCATTATATACGCTGATGCAATAATGTTTTTCGCAAAAAAGTCAGATTTTTATCAAACACCGCTTGTTCAAGTATCTTTAAACATTGTTTCTCTCTCAGCACTGAGGTGTTACATGCTTTGGCATAATTTTTTTTAAATTAAAATGCTGAGAAGCAATTTTGTGGTACAAGATATAGGTAAATTTTGGTTATTTTTGCAAAAGATTCCATATTGTTGAAATTAATATTCGAAAACAAATAGCAATTAAAATTGTCAAAGCTCTCGTTCAATTGTATAAATATATACACAGAATTTGAGAAAAAAAATTGAGTTCCTGAAGTGAAAAGAAATTTTTTAAATGTTTTTCAAAAACGGGGATGTTTCTCATAGGAAAGCATGGGAAGCCACGGTTTGTTTGGGCTTACTTGGTCCCTTTAATAGAGCGATCACTGGCTTCATCTGGCAACCCCGATTCCCCATACTTTCTCAACGGACGCGCTAGTCACGTCACCTCCTGTTATTCTTTCCTCCATGGGTTTGTATGCCCCTCAAAGAAAGAGGGAAATTTTAGATCTTAGACCAAAGCTGTATTAAGAAGCTCTTTAATACAGCTTTGCCTTAGACCTTGATTGGTGCGAGCCGAGGTTCCACTGCGTAATAATAATTCAGCAAACCCCCTTCGTCAAATAACTACTGATTTCACGAGCAGTTGTGCGTTTAAGCCATGATAGGAATAAAAGCATAGGAATGCGGCGGAACCTTATGTGTGCCTAGCACCAATAAAGAACTATCATGGCAACAATAAAGAAACTAATATGGTTCGGGGGAAATCATGGAGGAAAGAATAACAGGAGGTGACGTGACCAGCGCGTCCGTTGAGAAAGTATGGGGAATCATGGTTGCCAGATGAAGTCAGTGATCGCTCTATTAAAGAGACCAAGTAAGCTCAAACAAACCGTGGCTTCCCCATGCTTTCCTATGAGAAACATCCTCGTTTTTAAAAATCATTTAAAAATTTACTATTCACTTTAGGAACTCGATTTTTCCCCTCAAATTCTGTGGATATCTTTATACAATTTACCAAGAGCTTTTACAATTTTAGTTGTTATTTGTTTTCGAATATTAACTTCAACAACATGGAACCTTCAGCAAAAATAACCAAAATTTACCTATACCTTGTACCACAAAATTTCTTCTCGGCATTTTAATTTAAAAAAAATTATGCCAAAGAATGTAACACCTCAGTGCTGAGAGAGAGACTATGTTTAAACACACTTGAACAAGCGGTGTTGGAAAAAATCTGACTGTTTTTTTGCGAAAAACATTATATATGCAAAACATTAGCATATATAATGCCTTTCAGCTGTTTATATTAAAATATTGTTGAAATATTTCCAGTCCAGGTAGAACAAAAACTCGAACACAGACAATTTTACATTTCAAATTCAATTCGAAACTGCTTTTTTGTCAAACATTTTCATACACATATAACTAAAGGCAAAGTAATAAGTACAAAATGAGGAAAAACGAAAACAGCCCAAGTGATTATTTTCCTAAATACTATACGCCAGAGAGATGACTTATCGCGGCTCGTAAATTTTTTTTTTTATTTTTTTAATTTTTTTTTCTCAATCGCGAAATTTTCTACCTAGCGAAAGGTTCGGATGGACAGCATATATTTCAGTAATATGTATTTAAGAATATGAGAGTGGAACGGAAGAAGGGTGGCGAAATTTGTACAGCCTACAGGCAGCAAAATCATAAATACAGTGGCGGAGGACGCTCGAGCACTTCCAGTACATTGAGGCACGGGGACAGCAAAATGCTGTTTGCTCCGGGTAGCTGAATCATGTTTACCCTGGGTGGCAAAAATCATAGCTACGGCCCTGACAGTAGGTGCTCGAGCACCTCAGATTTGATTCCGAAATCAAAATGCCTCATGTAAGACGAGCGCCCACGGGCTTGAAACACTTTCGAAATGTCCCGGATCGATCATAATGGTAAATGAAACAAAAAGACAAAATAAACAGTTAAAAGAAAAAATTATGAAAATTGTATTTTATTGGAGCTTCATGGTATTTTAATTAATCATATTCCCATAGACATTAATGGGATACATCGAATTTTTAAAATAAATTGAAGGCATTGAACTAAAAACTAATGACGAGTTGAGAGGGAAAAATGATCTTTTTCCCTTTCAAAAATAAATTAAAAATGTAAAAACCCCTTATATAAGGATAAGATTTTATCTTTCCCTTTTATTGTATCATGTAGATTACCTGAAGACGCATTAAACAGTCAGGGTGCTTAAATTTATTTAGTTATTGATATTTTAAAAGAATTTGATCCAGCAAAACACATGTTAAGTATAGAGAAAGGAGCGGTTTGTTATATATATATATATATATATATATATATATATATATATATATGACATATCAGATATCCATCTGAAACTTGCAGCCCCTAGCAGTTGCTTCCCTCCTCCCTCGCTCCCTTCTAGTTAAAGCCCTGGTTCTGGGTACCCTTGGAACTGCTGGTCAATGTGATCAAGATCAAGCGACTAGCTTTTGGCATGTTTTTTAATCCCGATAATAAAATTCTTCTCGAGTGATGTATTGCATCTAGCTCCGAAAGCAACCAGATAACTAAACTTAAGTATTAGTTTATGAAAGACTGGAGGAGGTCAAAGCTTAGTGACTAAATTGCCTGTGATTCACCACATTCCTTATCGCGTGTACAAATTCGCAAGTTTTCTAGATAAATTTACTATAATTTCACATAGCGGGGTGTGTCTGGTCTTCAAAATTTAAAGGCAATTTTACTGGTGCGTCACGAAATTTAAAGTTCTTTCCACTAATGCACAACTTTAAGTTTGCGCCTTAAGCATGAACAAAAAATGGCGCCTTTCACAATTTCGCTCCCCCACGGACCAAAACCTGGCTACGCCACTGTCTAGAGCCCCTAGAATATAGGTATAAAGAAGCCTTCCGGACCAGAATTAAAGTTTGTTGCTGGTACCTTGTCCCTTAGGGGCAAACCACCAGCTTAAAAACTGCCCTGTTGGGCCTGTGAAGTGATGGTAGACAAGACTGTACATGTGTGTGTTGGTTGTGAAATATATGTACGTGAAGCAGAAAGAAAAATTTTGACAAAATTGGGGGTATCGATAGACTCAACTGCTGGCAGTGACATCGGCATCTAATTATAGAAAAAATACACAATTCTTTCAGTTATTAGACCATGGCAAACACTCAGGCAATCGAAATAGGCCTTTTACACTGATCATTTTTAGTGTGCTGGAACACACTTTCTTCATATAAAATATAGTCCCATCATCATCGCCATATCGGCAACCGATCAAGAGCAACAAGAATCCATTAAATTAATAAAATATAAAATCCAAAAGCAATTTAAAATAAGATTAGAATAAAACTTGAATTAACCACTAAATCAATTTCACTATCCAAGGCAGGAGGTCCACTTATCAAGGCCCCATCAGGGCCATAAAAATGTAGCATTTAGTCAACAAAAAACAAAAATAAAAAACTAAGGATAAGAAAGATGCTTAAAAGAAGCAAGTTAAAAGAATCTCCATCCATCTATCCAGTCCGAATGGACTCTTCCTAAGAATTTTTTTCCTAAGCTTTCACTATATAAAAATCCTTCTATAAAAAATTCTTATTTTTTCAGCCCTTGTGTTACCAGCCCCTATCTCCAAAAGGCAAGTCAACATTAACTGAAACATTTCCTTAATTGCAATCTCTATTTCGGTATCATTTAATTCAGAAATGTTTTCCAAAATATTACTACTTATTTCCCTCATTTTACTACAAATGGCCGAGCCCGACCCGTCCGTTTCCGGAGCACTCTGTACTGTGGATCATTCATTTTTGTTCTTACAACTGATTCCGAATAAGTAAAATTTTGTAGATTTCCTTGTCTTACTCCCAAATTTACTATTTTCAAAGATTTTATAGTCTCAATTTTTCCATTAGGGTCCAGATCAGCAGTTTCCACAGCCAAGGGATCCTCTTGAGGTTGCCACCTGCCTCTCCACCTACCGGTTGGTCATCACTTTTCTCCTTGGGGCCCCTATAAGTTTTGGCCACAGGGGCACCCTCCAAAATTTGCCACACGAGGGCCTACGCAAATGATACATTTTGCCGGGTCCCTCCCTTATAACGTTTCACACTCGTTGGACTGATGGGGGGGGGGGCAGCACATTTCAGTGCACTTGGGTCCTAAAAGCAGTATTTGGCCGTATGGAACCACCCCATGGTAAGTATTGGAAGTATTGGGGTATCCCACCCCCCTTCCCCTATAGGGCTCTATTGCAAGTAGTTTAACCATTGAAGTTAAAAGATTTCCCTACTTTTTGGCACTTTTGGCAATTTAACCAACCATACGGGAATGGGGGTCATGACTCTCACATCCTCACGCTGTGCATCTGAGACACCTTCAACACTTCAAAATTCGATTCCTTAAAAAAAAGCCCTCTCTCTTAGTATTCTTATCCAATTTTTTGATATATAACCACCTTTAAATTTCTATCTTGTCTTGTGGGAAATTTGTTATACTTCACACCTTTTAATTGAAGGTAATAAGATACCTTTTTAAAATTTTGTTTGGTACAAGTTAATTTTATCCCCTGCATGACGACACTTGCTTCGAATCTTGCATGTCACTTGTTTTTGTGCTTGATTCCCCGTTGTCTCGGATTTCAGCACCAGCCGACATGGGGGGCTCCGTTTTACTATTCTACCTGGGTCTCTCAAAATCCCATGGCATCTTCTACATGAGTCCTCAACATTCCAAAATAGTCTCTTCTATTCCAATTCTATTCTCAACTTTTCCTCATTTTTTGCTTCTCCATATTCTCCAATAGCTCTATTGTACTTCAAAACTTTTTGGAATATCGTACCCCTCCACTAATTCTTCAAAAAGTTTTATCCCTAACTTTTCACACTTTTAGGCATTAAAGTGTTAAAATAATCTGGGGGCCCATTCGGGTCGGGCATCGCCCCTAAAAACTTTACAGTACACATTCCCATATTTTAGAATTTTTCCTCAACATTTAGTATTTTATGATAAAATCATACATCATAAGACTTTTTTTTACTCCTAGGAATCAAAGCAACAATAACATTACTAGAGCCTACTCCACTAACACTATTTGCATCGTTACAAATGCCATTCATCGCTCAAGATCAATACATATCAATCAACTGAGAAACGGACAATACATATAATGAGACTTATATGTAACCCCTTATATTATAACCCCTATCCTGAATGTTCATCCAAGTGGCTAGGTACAGTTTCGTCTATTCCATTTAGGAATTCATCCTTAGATCAAAATAGTCCTGTTTCATGCGATCTATTCTTTCCCCTCCCACTTCCCTGGATTACTGTCAATCAACATAAAACACCATGTGGTTTCACACTGAGAAAAAAGGTAAGTGATTGACGTACAGCAAAATGTCTGAAACAATTCATATTTGACCATATTACACAGGAATGTCTCGTACTTTTAGTGATATTCCTGTGTTTTCGGTCATTCTTACTTTTTTATAGACTTTTCCAGTTTTTTTTAACGAAGCTTATTTGAATTAGAAATCTCTACTGAAATTATGAATGAAGATAATTTTCATTAATTAAATTTTCATTAAATTATATTATGATAATTACGTATAAATATAAATATTCATCCAAACAATGTTTGTTGTGTTCTCCCCAAATTTCTTGTATTTTCTGAATGAAATATGTTGGATGTATAATAAAATATACAACCAAAGTCATGTTAAAATATATTCTATTGAAATATATCCATGGCCCCCACGAGGGGTGGGCTAACAAGGCTCCAGCTCTGGGGTCCGGGATGATTTTACAATTTTTTTGCTTTTTCACGCTATAAATTCATCATAAAGGAGCCCGTGAAAGTTTAGTCGGGAGGCCCCGCAAAAGATCCTAGCCTAGGGGCTCTGCTCCAGGATGTGGGGGGCCATGAATATATCTACTAAAATTATTATTTTTTAATTGCGATTTGTAGCAGCTGTGTCGGGAATTTCAGCAATAATTAGAGAAAATTCATCGCATATTGCAATTTTATTACAATTATGTCTCGTATTACGCGCGGATCGCAATTTCCCGCATTTTTCTCATTGAGATATGTTTACCCTTAGAACGAAAATGTCTAATTTCCCATTTTATGAATCATAAGGGGGCATTACTGTATTTATATCAGTTACAACAATTTTAGTTTTTCGATCCGTTAGAGTTCAATTATCATATCTGCCGGTGAACTACCTGTGTCATAGGTTTGAAATTAAGGCAAATTGTAAAATTTTCTCTTAATTACCCCTGTGTGAAGAAGAATTTATATGTGTGTGGCCCTAAACTTTATTTTTCGGTTTATCAAGCCCTGATGTTGATGTATTATTTCAATGAAAATTATGTTAATAGCACCATTTTATTTCCGTTTTTTAAAAAAACGGTTTTCATTACGTTTGCATGGGGTGAATCACAGAGGGTTAAATAACTTTTGATTAAAAAAAGTTCATATTGTAGTTCATTTAGTACACAATGGTTTTTTTACTTATGTATTTGCCATATTATGTATTATTTGTATATTAAAATTATGATTTAATGGGGAATTAGACATTTTCGTTCTAAGGGTAAACATATCTCAATGAGAAAAATGCGGGAAATTGCAATCAGTAATACGAGAAGTAATTGTAATAACAAAACTGCAATATACAACGAATTTCCCCTAATTATTGCTGAAATTCATGAAGTACAGAGAGAAGTAAAGAGCTGCTACAAATCGCCATGCCCCCACATGGGGGGGGGGGGCGACAGGGCTCTAGCCCTGGGGCCCGGGACGGTTATCATCATTTTTTTGAGGGCATCACTTTTTTTTCTTCCCAAGGAGAATGGGTTATGCTTTCTATTGTAAAAATACACCATAATACCTTGGCTTAAGGGGGAGATTAAATTGGAAAAACTGATAAGTGGTTGAATTTAGACGTCATACTATACAGGTACCAAGGCCAAATAAAACTCGTTTCCAAAAATTTTTCCTTTATTTAGCTCCCAAAATATTTAATTTACTTCCTCAGTTAATAAAAGAACAACCTTCATGTACATCTTTTTTCATCAATTTAAAATCTTGGTTGTTAACTCAAGATGATTTGAATTATCTGTTTGATATTGTAATGCAATCTTCTTTTATCCTGCATACGCTGCTAAATGCCAAAATTTTTTGTTTATCAATTCCATTCCTGTTGCCACTTATTTCTTGGTGTTATATATATAAGTGTGTTTTTTTTCTTCCTTTTTTTCTCTCATTATTTATGCCGACAGATATGTATCGAATATTGTTTTGTGGGCTCACAAGCTTGCTTAGCCCCTAAATGTTTTGTAACTGTGTTTAAAAATCTTAAATAAAGGAAATTTGAATTTGAATTTAAGTAATATTTTCGTATGATTTCTTTGGTATTTATCACTCTATTTTTTCTGACAATTGATGATTATAAATAATTACAGGTGATTATGAATAATCACGATTTGTCAAGAACCCACCCGGGCATGACCTCAAGTGCATAGGGGACCATGTGATAATGAAATTTGGTAAGAATAGATTACATTTTAGCATCAACGAGCACAGTATAATTATATGAAACTGATTTCTCAATGGAACATTTTTCCCTATACCCCTTACTCTGCACCTGCTGAGAATCGGACAAAAGCCTACTCTATTAAAGAAAAGATATGGCATTTTTTGAAGGGGGGGTTTAGTGATTTCCACTTTGTCCCCACTGAAAGGTTCAACAAAAGCAAATATACCTACGAGATGAGCAAACTCATTATAAAACTAAATTTAATCATCATCACTGGTGCAATAATTGTGATTACAAAGTATCCCAGAGTCAATAAAATTTGATTTAACATGTTCACAAATATAATTTACACAAAACAAGTAAAGAGTTACAATATGTACAGCATATTTTTAGACAATATCTTTGTACATGTGACATAAATGAGTTTTTTCTCCTGATTGAGGAAAAAAAATGAGCCGGCAATTTCAGAAATTCTTGTGTTATGTCCATATGATATTTCATATCAATACAATATATAAATATGCTATGTCATTTACTGCGTTCGAGTACTTTTTCCACAATGCTTGTTAAAGCTCTTTTCTCTAGCGAATCACGAAGTATGGAGATATGATTGAGTGCTTCGTCACAATGTTTTCTGGCTAAAACTTTTGTGTGTGTTAGTCCATTGCTCTGAAACAGAATAAGAAAAAATATATTGAATTTCATTTTTCAGAAGAATCTAGTTTTTATGACCACTTATTGAAATCACAGATTGCACTCAAGCTGCAACTACATACAAAAATGCATTTTGTCCCCTCTCTCCCTCCCTATAATCTATATACATAAATTTGATTTTCTCTGTGTGTGTATGTTCTCTATACAAATCTACAATTTTAGATTGATCGTCACCACATTTTGCATGTATACCAAATCAGACCCGACTTGAACGATAGGCTACTTCAAAAGTTTGTCCGAGCTAGGCAAATGCCCGAAATGGGCAAAAAGCTGTCAAGCAACAATAGTTCCTGGGCCTCAACAAACACTTTCGGAAAGTTTACTTTGGTTACCGTGGTTTCCTAGCAATGTGTTTCAGACGAGTATATGCCTTTACAATGGTTTGCCACTTTTTCAATCCTCCCAGTAATGGGGCTTTTTCAATAGATGTCAGAATCATCATCACTATCACTTTGACGGTCAGGCAAAGAGTGATCCCCATAAAAATCAGTGTTAAAATTGTTGATTTTACTGTAAAAATGCAGAAATTTATAATGGGGTTTTTTCACATCAGTTATTTTAAAAATTGCATTAAATTATCGATTTTTGAAACATTCAGGGAGCTTAGATATATATATATACAAAGCGAAGAAAATGAAATATGAAGTAATTAGCCGGACCTACTTTTGAGTTGGATATTCATGCAATATATAACATGGATTTCAGCTTCTTATTTATATCCTCTCAGGCATGAAAATTGATGTCTCTGTATTGTTTTAATATTCAACTGCATAAATTCATTTAGGATGTTTTAAAATTAATTATGGGCACATAAAGTACATCAAAGAAATTCCACTGCTTTAATTAAGCTTTTTTGGAAGCAGAAACAGGCAGATGAATAACTTGAAGTTTAGGGGGGGGGGGAGGGGAATCAAAATACCTAGCGTCCCTCAAAAAAGGGAAAAAAATATATTCATTTCTACATTTCTTTAAATACAGATTTGTTTATTTCATGCATTTATTTGTTTATTTCAGGAAGTCGCCATATTGGTTAAGAAGGGTTTTTATGTTCCTCAAAGAAAGAGGAAGATATCACGTGATCCAAAAAGCCTCATTGAAGAAAATCCGGGCAGCGCTGGGTATTATAGCTAGTGTTTAATAAGCAGCCAAATGTAGGTAAAGGTTTAATTTTATGCTCAAGGGCACCGACACAAATGTGTATTCCCTGAATCACATTCGGGTATTGTTATCACTTTGGAAAGTATAATATAATATATATATAAGGGGAATATGCGTACCTTCACATGGGAGAAACATTGTTTATACTCATCAAGATTTTAATTTATGCCATTTGGTTTTCGTACAAAGCAATAATGATGTGCGTCTCTCTATTCACTTTTTTTTTTTTGCATTTTGAAGTTGAAATTCTACCATATACTTTTTTGCCCCTGTAAATTATTGACATCAGTCAATCAGATTATGGGTAAAACATTTTCATACTTCTTTTGTTCAAGAGTTTCTCGCAGCACTATAACTAAGTGCCATGATATACATTGCCTAATTCTCACACTGGTGTGCGATGCTGCATTTTTTAAATTGTGAGATGCCGCTTTTTAAGGTGATGAAAATAAAAAGCATCACAAGATAATAAACAAGAGAACAAAAAACTCTTTATATGAAGATTCAATTGATTTTTTGCTTCAAGTGCTACATTTTTAAAAGTAGTTAAGAACACAAAAGTTTTCAGAATGAAGTTTCCAATAACTCCTATGTTGAATTGGTGCTTTTTCTAAATACAGTTATCAATCAGTTTTAATCAAAATCGCTGTCTTGATGCAATCTCTAGCATTAAGATCTCTAGCATTATTGATCTAACTCTAATTTCACCTTAGACTCATACACAGTTGGGGAGGAGAGGGGTATGAGTAAAATTAGATGCTCTTGAAAGGCGGGGGAGATAATGGAAAAACTTTCGTAACAAGTTGGAAAAAGTCAGACCACTTCCACGCTGCAGCAGATCCCATCACTGAATGCTAATGAGTAAAACACAATGCCATATACAAATACTTTTATCTCAATTTAAAATAAATATACTACTTTTGGTAACAAATTTTTTTCTCACATTTAAAACAAGATCATAGGCTTTTTCAACATCTCCATCGTTGCAAAACCTCCTCACAATCATGGGGATAAGCTCCGAGTGCTGCAAAAATAAAAGTAAAAACAAAAATCTTAGGAGAGACGTTCAAAAAAATTTGCACATTTGCACTAAAATAAAAGAATAAAACAATACAATAAATGAAAAAATGATTCAGTAATGCAAATTTCACAACTACAACACTGGCGAGACATAAAAAGTATTTAAAATATCCTTTCAAATTGTATTTATTTTTGTACAGTTTTGTAGCTTATCTAAGTAGTAAAATTGAAAAATAAAATGTCAAGCATAAGTGGATACAGACTCTTTGTATGGAAAGGGGTGTGTGTATAGTAAACAGGGAACAATCATCCCCATTGCCCTGCCTATGTATCTGCCTATGTATCCAAATCTAAGGATCCAGACTAAATAAGGTAGTGAAAAATTTTGCCATAATTTCTTTAGTTCCATTTAGTTTTCATACATTGATAGGGAAAATTATATAAGTTCTTGTAGACCAGTGTTTCTTAACTGCCGGGCAGTGACATCAATCGTACCGGGCAGCAAGAATATTTTCATTGCCCTTTCATTTCTCAAATCATTCACATGAATAATTAACTGGTTTATTTTCATCATTATGGGACATATTATTTGGATTTTTCAGTCTAAAAATAATACAAGGGGAAAGATAAAAAACATTTCTATAGTTCTAGAACAAAGGCTTCCAGCTGCAACCATAAATTATAGGAATTTAGAGAATACCTCTTCCCCTCATGCACTTAAAATCATTTGCTCTGTTTCAAGGGCCCAAGGAAGAGCAACGTGTCTCTGGTCATTCCACCCTCCAAAACTAGTTTTTTTTCTTCACAATTTCGAGTATCCGTCATCATGCAACCCAAACAATACAGCAGGGGAAAAAATGTTTTTCCATACGATTTGTCCATCTTTCCCGAAAATATCCTACAGCTTCAGGGCTCTCTGTTGCCAATAAGATGACCCCGTTGTTTGCATGCTTACTGTTTGCCCTTATCAGCACCACAGAATATGCTCTGAAGACAATAATGCCATGAGAAAACTCGATATCTTGTAGAATTCCTTAGAGACTGGAGGAACATCTCTGCTACTCGCAAGTGACCAAGACGCATAACTTCAAAGGGGAATAATTGTGAGTGATTGGGAATTTCCAGGCAATAGAAAACCACCTTTGACCATTGGACCCACTATTTATGACCAGCGGTAAAAACCTCTAGCACAGTCCTATTATAACAATGGAGTATGTATGTATTCATGTGTTCTTAGAAATGAAGAAGTATTTTATATATGCGTGGCAAATGTCAGCGATTAATCAGTAATCATCTGCTGTATACAGAAAATATTGTGTTTCGAATCGGTCATCAAAGAGATAAGTTTTCAAATTTTAGAGTAGAAAAATCATGTGCAGCAAGGTTTTGAAATTTATTTAATTTACACAATTTAATATAAGCCACTATCGTGAATATATCAAAAAGAGTGTTTCGTCAAAATTGAAGAATTTTCTTATGCTCTTCAGCTGACTTTTAGGGCGAGTTACAATATAGACAAATTTTTTTATATCATTACCTTCTTTCTAGTTAAATTAAATACAAAATTTGATTGTAAAATATATTTTACATTGAATTATTAACAAAGTGGTAATTCAATAAGTTAATAAGTGTTGCGCTGATGTCAGCAGAAATAAATTTAATTACCCACTGTGAGTGAAACTTTATATTTTTGCAAACTATGCAAAATTATTCTTTGAAATTAAATATTAATATGTTTCGACTGATTTGCAATCCATTAAATTTTCTAATGAGGTAGAAGTATTGAAATGAAGAAAAAATTGAGGGGGGGGGGCTGAAAGTTGCCATTTGTCCCATATATACAGGCTCAAGCCCTAATAAAGGAGAGGGAGTGGTTCTCTGCAATGTATGCTCATTAATTATTAGGGTCTCTGCCCCCTTGTAAAATTTATTGGGGTGCTCAAACAGCCTCAATACCCAGGTTCTGGCACCTATATACAATGAGGATGTTTGCTGCAGTTGTTGATGAAATGCTTCGTTTATGTTTTGACTTCTGTACGTTATCAATACAGTACCAAAAAGAAAAAACAAACTTAACAGTCAGTATGATAATAATGGATTTAATTTATCAATTCACACACACACACATTTAAAGGATTTTGATTAATTATTATGATTTTAATTAATTATAAGGGTTTAAATAATTTGATTAAGTGATTTAATTAATTTGATTAAGTGGTTTAATTAATTTGATTAAGTGGCTTAATTAATTAACTAATCAAATAATTATCACACAATTAAAAGGTAATTGGTTGTTTATCAATTATTATCTTATGAACGAATAAACTATTACAGACCAGGCTGTAGACTCATAGAAATTTGATTCACCAGGCCACAGTTATAAAAAGGTTGAGAACCACTGTTGTAGACTGTTCTTTTACACAAAAACGACAGAAAACATAGATTTCCAATACTATCTGTTACTATATGCATTCTAAAATAGATTCGTGGCTCAGGTACTTAGCAAGATCTTTGGCTATTTTCAAAATCATGGTTTTCACAGACCCGGTTTTTCTTTTTTGCATTGCAGACCAGGGGTGGCCAGCTTCTCTCTATTCAAGGGCCAATATAATGGTCAGCTGCAGCCTTGCGGGCTGCACCAAGAGCAACACTTTGGCATAAAAGTCGCACCAGTAAAATACTCCAGAAAACTAGCAGATTTGTCTCAGCTATAAATAGTATAGCAAAACATGAGCAATTCAGTCATTAAACTTATATCCTTGGTTTTGTATTCCTCCACTTCTTCATAAACTAATATGTATTCATTGTTTGTCTGGTTATGTTCAGTACTTTTACTTTGTCAGGTGCCACACTTAATTACCTCATGGGTCAACTGTTGGCCACCCGTGAAATAGACCATTATTGAACTTATCCCTCAATATGGGAATCAAAAGGTTTCTGGACAGTTATCACTTTCCTGATGTTGTTTTCATTCATGTTTGCAATGACTTATTCTGATTATTTTTGGAAAGGCATTCTGCAGAATCCTGATTTTTGCTGCGAGTCTATGTTAAAGTTTACATTTAAAAACTGAAAAATTCCAGTGTTACCTGCTGACTTGCAAATAATACGGGGGCAGTGGCCAATCCAAGTTTTAGATCAGCGGCTGCAGGTTTACCCATTTCTGCTTGACTCGAAATAAAGTCCAGCAAATCATCAATCAGCTAAAAAAGAAAAATATATATTGCACACATTATAATTGAAAATTTTAACACACATATTTCTATTGATCCCTAAAACATTTTTTGAGTGTAGCATAACATAAGGCTAACATTTAATCCTATGGATCCTATGTGGTTACTCTTCAATTTTTTATGTGAACTCAAAGGAAACGTTAGATAGGTTTAGATTCCCCATAAGAAAATAAGCAAATAAATTTCTTTCTTCCAGCTTAAAGTTGATGCTTCACTTAAACCAATCAGATCAGGGGTGGCCAAATTTTCCAAACCATGCCACATAACAAAGATTATTTTAGATGCGTGTGGCCCTTTACAAATTTTATCATGTACACCATATATCCTGTTTTTATAGGACAAGTATTCTCTCCATTCCTGCAAAATATTGTTCGGCACTGTCCCCTTATTTTCAAAAAAACTTTCAGTTTGTCACTCTTTTGAGTTCTAAATTGTTCTAATTTTTGAGTCAAATTGGATTATCGTAATGCAGATTGTGTATGTACGTATATCGGTAGAAGTTCACCTTACCTACATCATGTTGATGATAAACACAGGACTCTGAGAACTTAGTGTTTACTCCCCCCAAGTATTTGTGGATATAAACAATGCATATCCCCAATACAGACGATCCTGAATCTTGTGGACATGGGGCATCCAGCAACTATGTCAAAGATGAAAAACCGAACAGAAATACATTGGATAGAAAGTCATCACATAATTATTATTCAAAGAGGGCCTATCATACTAAATATAGATTTGGTAGCCCTACCAGACCATCATTCATAAGAAAAAGATTGTTTAGGAGAGAATTTCTTTGATTTTGAAAAATGGAATAGAATTTCTTTAATTTTTGAAATCATTTGCATGCCATTCCTGATACCATGGTGCGCCCGGGTTGGCTACCCCTGGATTAAAGAGTACTTGTCATGCAAATGCAGAATGCAAAAATATATTGCAAGATATGTACGTTGATAAATATATAACCCAAGGCCTGAAAAATCTCAGGCACCAGGTCACCATGGCAACTAGAAAATCTGTATTAGAGCCTAAACTTTTCTAAATGTGATTGTTAAACTAAAGGCTGAGGATGATAAAAAAAAAATTCTGATTTTGTCTTTAACATTGGAATGATAGGGATTTCAAACTACCTAGAATGATGGATAACAGTCATTTTGACTGCATTAAGAAAAAAAATCAACATAAATTATTTTTTTTACCAAAACTTCTTAAAACAATATATATTTGGTCTCTGACTTATTTTTGCAATAAATCTTCGTTTCATGTACCAATTCTTTGGAATTTTGGGAAAAAGGGCTTGTTATTAATCCTGTGTTTTGTTAATTTAAAAAGAGGTTTGACTATGATTTTTTGAGTTCTTGTAATTCGTGGCTTCATTTTCACTTGGCAGTCCACTGAGAATGTTTGAATTATAATATGTTTGAGAAATTTGCAATAAGATTGCATGTGCGGAATGAAAAAAACTGTAAATAGCTGCCAAATTCTGAACAACCCAAAATACATGCGCAAGAGAGTTTTTCGATGTCTATTGCATCATGCAGTGAACGAATTCATTTTGGCAAAAACATTAATGAAACTTATTATTAGAGTAGTTACATTTCATAAGTTTAAGTAGAAATTTCCATTGTCCGAGATTTCACTTTTGTGTGCTCATGGTATTCAAGACCCAGATTTTCTCTGTTTACCAACTGTGGAATTATTTTCTTACTCAGTCAAAAACATGGCATGTAGTAAAATGATGGCTCCCCGCATTATTCAGCAGGGCCTCTAGGCTGCTGGGATTTCTGGTGGGACCCCTCTATAGTGAATTTATAGAATGAAGGAACAAAAAATGACAGGAATTGTCTCGGCCAGGGCCGGTCTTAGACCTAGTGGCGCCCTGTGCAAAAACAGTAGTCAGCACCCCTAATCCTGGTTTGATACAAAGGGACGAAGAAGTCGGAACTTTCTTCATAGAATGGGATTACTGCTATTTAACTTGTAAACAAGCATAAAATCCAGCTTGTTTGATTTAATTAAGAGATTTAAAAACAAAAAACAAAACATCACACACTTACACGGGATACTCATCACAAAGGATCTATCTTCACACTTATTTTAACTGAATTTGATGGTAAAACTAGGGCGGCTCTGCCCCCCTTCCTGCAACCTGTGGTGGCCAACCCCTCTTCCCCCTTTCCTCTTCACAACATACACTGCTGGCCACCCAAATTGCAACACCAAGAAAGACAAGAGATATCGCAACAATATTTATTTTGTGGATAACATGTTGACCAAGCATCAAATGATTAAATTTATAGACTTCTGTGAAGTGTGGTTCCTGCCAAAATCAGTAGCCAGAGTAGCCGCCATTGTTGGAGATCACCGCTGCCACACGCCTCGGCATTGATTCAAAGAGACTTTGGATGTGTTCTTGGGGTACAGCAGACCAAGCAGCTTCAACGCGTTGCCAAAGTTGATCTGGTGTGGCAGCTGGGGATGTAATCTGGGTCAATCGTTGAGCAACCATGGACCACATGTTTTCTATCGGCGAAAGATCCGGAGAGCGAGCTGGCCAGGGAAGCAATTCAATCTGGCGATTGACGAAGAACCTTTGGACAATGCGTGCCACGTGTGGTCGCGCATTATCCTGCTGAAATATGGCTGTGGGCAACCCCTGAAGGTAAGGAAGGACAACTGGCTCCAACACCTCGGAGATGTAGCGCTGGCTTTTTAAAGTACCGGCAATGCGTACTAGAGGAGTGCGAGAGTGATATCCAATACCGCCCCATACCATAATACCCAGTGCAGGACCAGTGTGGCGGTGCATAACGCAGCTGTTCAGCATCCTCTCTCCACGGTGTCTCCAGACTCGAATCCGACCATCGTGGTGTTGCAGACAGAAGCGTGACTCGTCAGTAAAGACAATTTCATTCCATTGTGCCGTCCACATCCTTCTTTCATCGCACCATTGGCGACGGAGACGTCTGTGGTTCTGCGTCAAGGGTAGACGAAGCAATGGACGTCTTGCGGACAGACCACTCTGCTGTAAACGCCGTCGAATGGTACTACGCGCAGACACTGGATGATGCGGTACAGACTGAATGTGCTGTGCTATGGGTCGTGATGTGGCTGAGCGATCCGTCACTGCCATACGCACAATACGCCTGTCATCACGTGAAGTGGTGCACTGAGGTGGATGCGATCGAACACGTCGGTCCGTCGTACCCTCCTGCATCCTACGATCACATATCCGCATTACAGTTGTTTGGTTTAGTCCAACACGACTACCGATTTCCCTGAAAGATAATCCACAATCTCGGTAGGCCACTATCCTTCCTCTGTCGAACTCGGATACTTGATCAAAAGATGATCACTGTTTTCTACGAGGCATAATTGATCGTTTTTTTGAAAAAAACCACAAGAAAAACACAATTGCCGTACTTCAAATCGTCGAAATCTCCAAGCCTTAAATAGCGCTTTGAAGTGGCGCCACAGGCGCGCGTGATGTGCGTCTGCGCTGAAATTCTAATCATTTGCATATCTCACCTCCGCTAATGCATGTTGTAAATTTCATATTATTTGCATGCTTCCTTCAGGGTGTTGCATTTACGGTGGCCAGCAGTGTATTTTGTTTATTTCGTCCCACTTCATCAGAGTGCTATGAAAAGTGACATGTCAAAGCACCACCTTACTGATGAATTTTACAATAATAAATTAAAAAAAAACAAATGTGATTCATCAAGTACCCCCAGAAAACTTCTCCAGGGGGTTTAACACTGAAGACCAGTCGGGACCCCCAGAATGAATACAAGTGAAAATTTTACCAACAAATAAATTCCAGGGCCCCCAATCAAGGACCCAGGACCAAATTTGCAGAATTTTAGCGGAGCCCAGACTGGATTTATCTCGGGCTTCCACTGTCGCAAATTTTACTGTGTAAAAAAAACAATGTGATTCATCCAGTCCCACGATCGATCGATCCCACGTCCTGGGTACCCTGATCCTGTGTGTTGCAAGCACTAGTGATATATGTATATTATACATACCTCTCAGTATCCCCCCCCCCCCACAAGGGAAGGGGCCAGAATGATTCTTGTCACTTTTTGATTTTTCACACTATAAGTTAACCACAGAGGGACCCGTGAGAAAGCTTGTTTGGGGGCCCGCCAACTATCCCAACCTAGAGCCCTGCTGCAGGATGTGAGGGGGGAGGGGGGGGGCACGCCTCTCGGTACATACACATAATTAGGTCCTGATGTGCCAAACGGTTCCCAATATATTGAAGAGTTAAATGAAAACTTCACCCAAAATCATTACCAATTTCCATAACACACCAAAAAAGGAACTGATTTCTGTTGCATAGAAAGAGGTTCTTTTTGAGTTTGTGATTTTATATCGTAGAATCATGTACGGGCTAAACTGATAATAAAAGTGGTTAAATTAAAGCGATATTTCGATATGATTTCTTTCATATTTATAAAACTTATCAACTTCATTTGAAATTATTCCTCTTACACCCAGTACTAAGAAACGGAAGAGGTAGGCTCATAACTATTCTGATGCAACTTGGGTGGTGCCCTGAGAAGAATGGGCCCCCAGCCTTAAAACTCCTTTTTCTGAGCATAGTCATTTCAAGGAAACTCTGAGAAAAGCCTTGCTACAGCCTTAGGAAAGGGGTAGGTCTCTGCAGATTTTTTTTTAATCTCAAGGACTTCAATTTTAATTTCAATGATAACGCACAATTCTTGAAGTTTGGGCTGAACATCCCTAAAGCAAATAGCATATTTGTGGATACAGGGTCTAAAACAGTGTCGTCATAACGCATGGACCGACTCAGGCATGGCCAGGGGACCTCAAGAGAACAGGAGCCTCAGAAAAACTAGTAGTTCAATTTTTTGAGAATTTTGCAGGTAAGGGCTCAGAAAAAGTATTTGGCTCAGGGGTCCCATGATGCTCTTAAGACAGCCCTGGTCTAAAAGGATTGTGAAATTTATCAAACTTACCGAGACGATTGATGATTATGCATTACCGATTCAACACATTTATGTAACATACATTTAATTCTATATTTCATCAGCTTCAAAAAACCTCATTTCAAATATACATAGATACATATCCGAAATTACTCTTTGGATTCACTGCTGCCCCCCCCCTCTTTGTTTTGGATATGTGAGGTAATACTTTACTTTCTTATTCACAATGAAGTCCCAATTAACCTACCCTATTCTGCTGCGTAAATTCCATGGATTATATGTTTAAAAAAATAACGTTGAAATAAAAACAAAATGTCTGTACTGAGTTTCTTAGTGTGGATCAAAGCTGCATGAAGCGTTTTAACTTTGAAGCAGCTTCAGTGTGGATAAACCGCTGCATCTTATCTACATCTTTTTTCTTCTACGAAAGGTTTGATTAGTTTTAATTACGTTATAAATTTATTAACAAAAACATATATTTTAAAAATATTTACAGACGGGGTAGAGATGCCAGTAGAAAAATTTACATTTTCTCCAAAAAACCATGATAACAACCCCCCCCCCTTCCTTGAGAGAGATTTTATACTGATAAATGAAATTTTCTCTTGCGGGTTATATACTGCTGTGGACTGTATACATGTATAATGCCTTCTTTTCTTAAACTAGTGAAGTTTGCATTTGTGGGCACAAATAATTTTTTCTAATTTTTTTTCACCCTTTCACTTCGGATTTAATGCCCTTCTAGAACACACCCAGTGAGACCAGGCTGCTCCTAGATGCAGTAATAAGAAAGTCTGGAGAGTCATGACAGGACCAGTGATCAGAGTGAAAATATGCATGGGTTTTCTCGTGTGAGAGAGATAGAGCACATTTTTGTTTCTCCTTGTGTGGCAGATAGGAATGAGGCCCAAGTGCCGGATCCCTATTTAAAATAGTCAGCAAATCAAAGGTTTTAATTAATTCTTTTTTTAAATATTTATTCAATATTTCTTTTGAAATACTGTACTGTGTTGGCGATTCAATTCTTCGTTTTTAGTACAAGTAATACAAGCCGGTAAAAAAAGAAGCATGAAAAGCCTTCTGGCTCAAAATCTTTCCCACATCAGAATACACCTTCCATTCCCATAATACTCCCCACAACCCAAGAAAACACTTTTGCTCTCATTAGCAGAAAAATTGAGTGATAAAGAAACATTCCTCCATTCTTTTTATTTTTCACAGCACAATAAAAGAGAAAGACATTGTGTCTTTCCTCCCAAAATCTCCTGCAGGGGAAAAGAAAAGAGCTCAAGTGTGTGTGTATTTTTATGTGACCAAAATCGCTATGTACTGTACGTACATGGGTGCACTGCCTATCAATTCTTTTCTTTTCGAAAAATAACTGCAATATTATACACATGCGAACCTTCAATTTTTTTTCCTCATCTCGGTAATTTTTCATGTATATTTTATACAGTTATTTTTTTTAAATATATACCTTAAAGACATTTTTCTAGTAATGTATATCTAATGTGTTTCGGCGCTCCTTATCATTTGGCACTGGTCGCACTACCCTAAGACCGCCCCCTGGGCAGGGCTGGGGCCCAGTCCATGGGTAAATTAATAGAAAATGAAGATTCCCTTTGTTGTGCAACATTGTACCAGCCAATGTGATGCGATAAAAGTGCAAAGATTGATAGGAATGCTAAATGAATTGAATAACGTATGATGATGAGCTTCTTCAAAAGTGTACCTTTGAATGGCCCAAAATGGATACTGGAGGAAAAAGCAAACACCATGATAGAATATCTCATCTCGTTCAGCATTGTTCTAGTGTTAATATAGCAAGTTCCAGAAAAGTAAAAAAAAAAAAAAAAGTATTCACTGTTTCTCTAAAGCAGAGACCATGTGTGGCTAAGAATTTTGGCTACCACCCTAAATATTTTGTCAGTTTGTCAAGCCCTGATGTAAGTGGTTGAGAGAGAGAAGATAATTAAATAATACTTTTCAAAAGATGCCTAAATTTCGTGATTGTGTATCATGTTGTAGATCTGACGGTTCTCTGATATATTTTGCTAATGCATGTGAGTATCTTTTCAACCTATACAGATAGGCAATCTGCTACTACTACTCATTGTATATGAAACCTTGTACACACACTGCTCTGCAGAATTTCAAATGAATCGGTACATGCTGGACAGTGCCATTTTAACACATGGGCTCACCTCGGCATGGGCTTCAAAAAAAGAGGGGGCCTTACAAAAATTAGAACTGGTTGAAATTCTTGAGAATTTTCCAGGTAGGGCCTTAGAAAAATCAGTTCACCTGAGGGCCTAAGATGCTCTTACGACGGCCCTGATGCTGGAATTTTTGTGGACCTCTAACGTATTTATATTGTCTGAGACAGGCCATCTATCTATAAAATCTTCAAAAAAATTTGGATAAAAATTAATTAAAAAAAAATCATTTCTGTTCCAATCCCCCCCCCCAAAAACGCCGATAATATGCAACAGTTTATAATTTGCATTGAGAAATTCAGATGTTTTCTCAATGTAGATCATATGCAGGAAAATATGGTATGTTGGTAATCAAGGCCACAGCTAATGGGAGAAATCTTGGGAGGTTCCTCAAACAAAAAATGATAAAATTTTTGTTAGTTATGTGTTAATGTTATCATGCTATCAGTTTAGTCCATCCCTATACCAAGAGAAATTTTATGGTTACAGCCTAACATCAAATTTACAGACATAAGCAGTTGTGACTGGCTGGACTTTTGCTTCCCCCCCCCCCCCCACCACGAGGGTTAGATTTCAATTTAGACATGCTTTGAACTTACAGCCACCTCATGCAGCTCGTCTGTTATATGGTCTGTTTATTACATGAACAAAATTCCAGAGAAAGAATTTTCGCGCTGTTGCAGGTGTGCTTACCTGAAAAGCTATGCCAACGTTTCTTCCATACTGGAAAGCAGCTTCTTGCAATACCTGATTTGCTCCGCATAAAACCGCAGCCTACAAAGAAAATTAAATATCATCTAGCTAGATCAGTGGTTACCAATCGTTTTTCCTTCCCACACCCCCAGTGCAATATGACTTACCTTCTCACACCCTCTTGGATAATGTATTTTTTATATGTTAGAAAACTCAGATTTTTTTTGTAATTGATTACCTTAATTATCCGATAATTAATTTCTATGAATTATTTTTCTTTTCTATGTCTTTTCGGCTATGGCTAATATTTAATTTTTGCTTCATTTTTTTTGAAAATTAATTCAAAAACTAAACTAAAAACCTTTTTATTTTTTAATATTTTTGTTGAGAGTTGGAAAAAAAGATTTGTGTTTTTCACTTATTGATTCCAGCCCCAACAATTATACACACACACTTGTCATACTTTGACACTTGACTCAATTTTTTGACATTTCTCCTGAGTCATGTGTATTCACGAAAGTATCAAATCTAAGCACAACATGCTAATAACACGCGGTACCAATGTAAACAAACCACGAAACCGTTTAGGTAAATCGTGATATTTTTCTCAACCAAAATAGAAAACAAATATGATCCCTAATCCAGAAAGAAATTTTCACAATGCAAAATTCATATGACACATTTCTGCCAATGGAAGTCAGAAGATGAGCCATCAAAATATTGGTATGATTTATATATTTTAGGAATTGAAAAATTCAACTTTTATCATCATTTTAATCAGTCAACATGTTGTAATTTTTTTTCCATCTCGTACCCCCAAAAATGCTCTCCCTCACCCTTGGTTGGGAACCACTGAGCTAGATCATCCAGATTAATTTATATGTGAATAAGATACACAAAACACTAGGGGCTGTAACTATGATTTCTTGTCCGAGAGGATATTAGGTATCAAACTCTTGACACATCTGAAAATATTTCGTTTCAGTAGGTGAGTTATCAAGATACTGCAATTCAGTATCTTGAACTAGATTTGTTTTTCTCAAGTTAGTTCTTCCATTATCAAATCAAACACATTAAACTCATTTCTATACACCAAAGTTTTTGCTTGTATATATGAGGGGGAAAAAAAGGATATAATTGACCAACCATAGATGAAAACAAAAAAAAAAAAGTTGATAAACTCATTAACTGATAAATTAGAGATAGATGTCAAATAAAAATGGAAAAAGAGATCCAATAGCTTACAGCTTTGCATGTATATGCTATGAGGCTGGCAGTTTTCTTGAAAGTCTTTTGAATATATTGCGTATATCGTTCAGCTTCATCTTCAGCTGATTTCATCTGCAGAAATTCTCCCTGGACAAGGTCTACAAGTACCTAAGAAAAACTACATTTAAAACAACAAGTAAGGATGGAAAAGCAGAGAAAATACTAAGCTTAGATCATTCATAAGCTGTTCAGTTACAAGATGAGAACTATTTTGCTAGACAAGAAATCAAAATATATTTCTAAAACAAACCCACAATGTTTAGTGTAATGCATATCAGATATTATGTAGCATATCAATAATATTTCCTAAAATATAAACATATTATCACACATTTATTTTCACACGAGAAAAAAATTAAACAGAAAAAGAAAAAAAACACAAACTTGAGCTAGCAGGTGCACGACTTCTTCACTTTCCAGCTGGGCCAATATTCTAGCAGCTTGTGCTAATATGAAATCTCCCGCCAAAATAGCCTAAAAAATTTCAGAACTTCTAGTTGGTCATAAGCTCGTAAAATCAATGAAAAGCACTAAAAGCTCTATCAACCCAATAGTTAAACTTATTCAACAAAAATATAGTACCTTCCTGTGACCCCACCGAACATTAATACTGGATTTACCCCTTCTTGTGTCTGACCTATCAATGACATCATCATGCACTAAACTAGCAGTGTGAATCATTTCAGATATTATTGCCATCCTATGTTGAGTCCCTAATAACCTGTGAGAATAGCAATAATGAATATATACATTTGAGATGAAAATAAATTTGACTCTATGCAATACACGCTGCAATTAAAATCACTGGCTAATAAAATCAATCTGTTTCTAAAATTAAAATGACAAGAATAAATTCAAATCACCACTGTAACAAAATAAAATTTTTGCTTAATATCAATTATCAACACACTGAACTTTTAAAAATCATACATTTAAAAAAGAACAAAAAAACTGCCAGAAACCTTCGCAGCAGTGTACTCAACAACTTCCCAAAGCTTCATGACGATCGGATGAATGGTGTAGTAATGCATAAAGGACAAACAGACAGACATACATACATTCGTTTTTATATATATATAGATGAAAAGTGTGTGTGCATGCGTGCACGCAGCTTCAACTTTATGTATAGCTGCCAACTTCGGGGAACAAAAATTAGGCAGGTTTTTATATGGATCAAAATTCTGTACAAATGAACTACTCTGTTCTCAAAATAAATATAAAAAGAATTTTTCAAAAACTTTGTAAGGGTTATCATTAACCCTCCAATGGGTGCATTTGATCTGACATCAGTGCGGCCATCTGATAGCAGGACAAAGTTTATTAAAGTTTACTACTTTTATGTAAAATACATGGTTTTTTTTTTGCAGAAAATTTTGTGTTTTTTCTTCTTTTGACATCTCTAATAATGCTATTCAGCACTTGTGTGTTGTATACAGGGGCAGTCTTCGAACAGTGCGATTGGTGCAATTGCAACGGGAACCAAAACACGTTAGATTTTCATTACTAGAAAAATATAGTTAAGATACATATTTAAGAAAATAACTATAAAATATACATGAAAAATGACAGAGATGAGAAAAAAAATTAGAGGTTTGAGTGTACATAATATTATGGTTATTTTTTGAAAAGAAAAGAATCGATGGGCAGTGCACCTATATACGTACAGTACATAGCGATTTTGGTCAGATAAAAATGCACACTCTTTCTCTCTCTTGAGCTCCTTTTGTTTACCCATGCAAGAGATTTTGGTCTTTCTCTTTTGTTGTGCTGTAAAAAATAAAAATAATGGAGGAATTGCCCTTGGTCACCCAATTTTTCTACTAACGAGTGCAAAAGTGTTTTCCTGTGTTGTGGGGAGTATTACAGGAACTGAAGATGTCTTTTGATGTGGGAAAGATTTTGAGCCAGAGACCTTTCATGCCTCTTTTTCCCCAACTTGCATTGTATTAAAAATGCAGAATTGAATTGCCAACACAGTATTTAAAAAAAAATTAAAAAAAAAAATTGAATAAATGAAAAAATGAATGAATTAAAACCTATGATTTGCTGACTATTTTAAATGGGGATCCTGCACTTGGGCCTCGTTCCTACCTGTTACACGGGGAAAAACAAAAATGTGCTCATACGAGAAAACCCATGCACTTTGGTGCTCCCGATCACTGGCCAGTCTTCTGACTCGCCAGACTTTCCTATTAGTTCAACGAGGGGCAGCTCGGTGGCACTGGGTGTGCTCTAGAAGGGAGTCAAATCCAAAGTGAAAGGGCAAAAAAAGATTATGAAAAATTATTTGTGCCACTGTGAGAGGGTTGCCAAGTCCGAGGTAGAAAGGGCAAAAAAAGTTAAGGGGAAATGATTTCTGCCCCCTCTAGTAGGAGCGCCAAATCCAACATAAAAGGGTGAGGTGAAAAAAATTACAGAAAATTATTTATGCTCACTTTAGGAGGAGCGTCATATCCAAAGTGGAAATGAAAAAAAAAAAAGGAAAACTTATTTGTGCCCTTTCTAGGAGGGGACATCATCAAGTCTGAGGTAAAAGGGCAAAAAAATGGGAAAATGATTTCTGCCTGCTCTATTAGGAGTGCCACATCCAAGGTAAAAGGGGCAAAAAAACTTTACATATGTTTATGACATAAAATATCGCTGTTCCTTTGAACACATCAAGGCAAAGCGATTGAGACAAAAGTGTTTTTTTAATTGGGGGGAGGTCGGGGCCCAAAAATAGGTCGAGCTTGGGTAGAGATTTTGTTTCGAGCCACCCCTGAGTGCAATGTATGTGTGTGTGGACTTGAAAATTGTAACAAACCGTTCATACACAACTGAACATCTTTTCGGAGTTTCATGGATTTTGTTGCAGTGAGTAACAGTAAAGCCTCCTATGAGGCTTTACTGTTACTCACTGGGTAAGGTGTGGTCACAATGGGACTCTAAAAAGACATAATTAATTTTCCCTTTCAAGAAACTAATGATGAATGTATGTTGAAAATTCAATTTGGTTTTTTTTAAACAGCTTTGTAAATCAGATTCCACAATCATGACCCCCCCCCACCCGCCTCGCCCAATTCTGTTTTTGAAACTAAGAAAAAAGTTTTGAGGTGCAAAATATATATTGCTTTATTCCATTGGGATCGTTGTCCCTAAAATATACTTCATGGCATCGTTTTGTGCCTTGGTAAGGTACTAGGTGGAAGAGCGATGGTACATCTCACCAAATAGATTCATTAATTAAATATAGTGTGTCAGTTTATGCAAACATGCAATTTTTCCACTACGTTATATATTATATGGGAATGCAAATCATTGTGTGAACTTAATCAATCTAGCTGCCTGCAACTGTAAGGTTATGTATTACGATTTGAGGCACAGTGGAAAACATTTGGATTGGCACTGCGAAACAAGAAAAAAAGAAGTTTGGGAAATGGAGTGGTTTTTTATGACCATGTTTTAGGAAACGGAAAGCTAACATCTGAAAGAGAGAAAGGTGAGATTTTCCAGGAGCAGATTGATAAGTCTTTTGTTGCCATTAAAAAGAGATAGCCTATAGAAAGAACAGTTGAAGTTACGATTAGCTGACAAGGAAACGCTCCCAAGCTAAACTCATAGAATTCGACGAACATTTTACAGGCCTTAGTAAATGGCTCAAAATATGTACTGTGAAAAAAAGTAGCTGTGAAATTGCAACAGAAAAGCAGTAAAAAATGAATACAAATCAACATTTTTAACGCCAAATACAACCCTACTTGGCGAGGATTCAGAGAAAAGTGGCAAATTCTTAAATGAACTGTCCGTGTTTCCTCCGAATGAGTTGGAATCTTCTGTTATAAAGTTATTTTTGGGTATTTTGCATTCAAAAGTGTTTGAAATTGAGTTTGAGAATATATTTGTTTCACTTATGTAAAATAAAAGTGTAGTGCATTTACTACACTTTTATTTTACATAAGTGAAACAAATTAGCAAGTTGCAATAAGTTTTTGTTGTTGTTTTGGTTAATGCTGAAAAGCCTTTCGCATGGAATTGCATTGTTGTATACCTCGATGTTTTTGAATCTAATTCTTTAAACCAGCTGTGGCTTTCAAATATAAAATGCCACCACATATTAATGTGTTCAACGGGGTGTAGATGCTGTACCACGAATTGAAATGGAGCTGACAGATTTTACAGAAGCAGAAATAAATTTAAAAAATAAAATAACGGAGATTTTGAAAGAACCTGAATCTATTTGCGAAATGTTTAGTGATGAAGTAGAAGACACTCTAGATTTCGAGTCATCAGGGCTGATGAAAGTGAATTTGAGAATTCTGATTTTGACATTATAGATGAAAATGATTAAATGTATGTAGTTGAAGAGTTAAATGAGGAAGTCCAGAGTATCCCATTTGAAACTAAAAGAGCAGCCATTGAATACTGGCCTAGCAGTAAAAAAATGAAACATCACACACACTAAAATCTGTTCAAAGCAAGTATAGATTTGTAAAAAGTTTGTCTCAAATGTATTTGTGGGAAAATCAAGTCAACAAATTTGGTGATAAGAGGCACAAACTATACGAAATTCAAAAATATATTTTTCAAAAGTTTCAGGATGCGAGGTGTAGGCATGTAAACGTGCATGACTCGGATTTGAAAAGCTGGGCTTGTAATAAAGCTCTGACCCTAAAAATGTCATTCAAAGCTTCTGGGAAATGGCTCTGTAATTTTAAACAGAAATGTAGAATTGCTAGCAGAAAAATGGCTAAAATGATCGTTCAAAAGCAGATTTATGAAAAGGATCATATTGTAAATGCTTCAAAAGCATATGTAAATAATGTATTTTTTTAAGAATTCACAGTTGAAGGATAACCAGATGTTTAATACTGATCAATCTGGTTTTAATACAGAAATTCATTCAGGGAGAATGCTCAATTTTTTGGGTTCAAAACAGATTAAAAGTGCTGCACAATCTATCCATACTACGACCCATTCATATACTGTAATGCCATCAATCAGCAAAAAATGGAATGCTGCTATCACCTTTATTTATTGTGTATTCTGAACCTAAAGGACAATTTGGAACCCAAGTTTGGCAGAAAATGTTTCAAGCTGACAATATTTATACAGTTGCTTTGAAATCGGGGAAAATGGGATCAAAAGAACTGTGTGAATATTTATTGGAAGTGCATTTTAAAAACTCATCCGATGAAACCATACTTTTAGTGGATTCTTGGTCACCCTTCAAAAACACTGATTTGATTGATAGTGTTATGCCACTGGGTAAATTTTTCACTGGTAAAAATTTAGTTCGAAAATTTTAAGATTTAGTTATGATTGACCAAATACAAATCGATTTGTTTCATCGAGACAATATTTTTAAAGTACAATCTGTTGCACACAACCAGTTTTCTTCACCACACTACATCACCATGTGGAAATATTCATGGCATGCATGCTCATACACCAAAATGCATCCTGGGTATTTCGAGAATGCTGTTGATTTCATATTTATTGCAAACAACGCACTTGATTGCTGGAAACAAAACTGTGCATCCAAAATATTCGCTCGCTGTAAAATACGTTTCTGCTTTATGCATTTCTTCAATGAGCCTCATATTTGAAACACTTTCAATTAATAAAGAAATTAACCCTTTCATTTGACCTGAATCAATTGTAATAAATTATATCTGTTGTAAACTATGCAAGATAGTACTGATGCATCTAATCTGCATATACTGGTTTTTGGGTGATACTAAATACAGCATAAAGCATGTTTTGATAGTATAAAAGCATTATATGTTTTCATTAATTTTCAAGAATACAAAGTCGCCAATTGATGCTAACGGTACGTGTTCGGCATCCTGGACCCAAATTTCAACATTAATTTACTCCTCTCCGCAGCTAGTTTTTTCACAGTACATATTTTGAGCCATCTACTAATGCCTGTAAAATTTTTGTTGAATCCTATGAGTTTAGCTTAGGAGCGTTTCCTTGTGAGCAAATTCAAAATGATATAACCATAGATCGAACTCCTTTTTCAGAACAGCTCGCTCTGTACAAGTGGAGAAGTCGACAGTAAAAGTGTTCTTTCTTCCAAAAGTGGAGGAGGTTGATAATCATTGATTTAGAACCAATACTATAGGAAGCTGGACAACAGCTATGTCTGTCGAGTCAGAAGATAGGAATGTAAAATGATTGTTATTTCCCCGTTTTTTATGACTGTTCATGTAGGGTTGGGCCATTGATTGCTGTTCAAATCTAAAAAAACCAAAACAATAGTGTATTCACGTTTCGCAAGGACCGTTGACACTTCAAATTCTTAAATGGGGGATGGGGTAGAGTGATAGCATTTTTGAGGGGATATTTTGGTGACAGCCCTGCTTTGGAGTGGTTGGTCAGCCAATGAAGGATATGTCATATTGTCATAATCACAAATAAATGCCGAGATTGCTTGACAAGATATGCCAACCGACTTTCAAGAAGGGCCAAAAACCTCAATATAAATTCAATCAATCAAAAATGAAAATCTGGTGATCCTCATGAAATTTTCTATTTTAATTTTTGTTATATTAGTTATCTATATGTTGTAAGAATTTTAATCATCTTAAAGAAAGTCATTTTGAAGGTAAGCCATTCCTTTCTGTTTTTCTCTGTCCTTGATGTGAATCTCGAATAAGAATTAAACAAAACCTATCAAATTTTCCTGCTTATAATCCGCAGATGCAAACTTCGTTAGTTTGAGAAAGGCACCATATAGTCTGCAGCGGTATATAACCCACATGAGAAAATTTCATTTATCAATATAAAATCTCTCTCAAGGAAGAGAGGGGGGGAGGGGGTGTTTAACACGGTTTTATAGAGAAAATGTAAAGTTTTCTATTGGCATCTCTACCCTGTCTATAAATATTTTAAAAATATATGTTTTTGTAAATAAATTTATAACGTAATTAAAACTAATCAAACCTTTCTCAGAAAAAAAAGCTGTAGATAAGATGTGGTGGCTTATCCACACTAAAGCTGCTTCAAAGTTGAAACTCTTCATGCAGCTTTGATCTACACTAAGAACCTCAGTACAGACATTTTGTTTTTATTTCAACGTCATTTCTTTTAAGTCCACGGAATTTATGCAGCAGAATAGGGTAGGTTAATTGGGACTTCATTGTAAATAAGGAAGTAAAGTAGTACCTCACATATCCAAAACAAAGTGGGGGGGTTGCGGCGAATCCATTTCGAATAAGAGAAATTTCGGTTATGTATCTATGTATATTCGAAATGAGTTTTTTTAAGCTGATGAAATATAGAATTGAATGTATGTTACAGTAAATATGTTTTATATTGGTAATGCATAATCAAAAATCCTCTAGGTAAGTTTAATAAATTTCTCAACCATTTTTTTACTGGCGATTACACATAATCCTTTTAGACCTTATATGCACAAACGTGCGAGTTGCTTCTTCTCTCTTTTCACTTTAGATATTCTTTTTTTTTACCTCAGGGATGCTCAGCCCAAACTTCAAGAATTGTACGTTATCGTTGAGATTAAAGCCTTTCTTTTCTTTCTTTGAAAACTGAGCCCAACTTAGGTCTATCACCATCCATGGGCAGAAAAAATCTAGAGCAAAAAAACAACCCCTTCCTAGTGCCCTCTTAACGAATGGGCCCACCCATGGCCTGGGAGCCTCAAGAGTAGAGGGGTCTCACGAAAATGAGTTCTACTTAAAATTTTCTAGAATTCACTAGGTAGGGCCTCAGAAAAACCACTTGTCCCGGGGACCCATGATGCTCTTAAGATGGCCTTGCCCCTTAAGGACCGTAGCGTGCTTTGTCAGGGGCAGTTTTTTCTTTGAGTCTCCTTGAAATGGTTATGCTAAAAAAAAAATGAGTTACAAGTGCCACCCCCCCTCCCCATTCGGCTCGGGGCACCACCCAAGTTGCCTAAGAATAGTTATGGGCCTGATGCTTTAGCTGTTGTTTGCCTGCCCCTTCCGTTTCTTAGTACTGGGTCTGAAACAGACTATTTGAAATGAAGTTCATGAGTTTTATAAATATGAAAGAAATCATATAGAAATATCACTTTAATTTAACCACTTTTATTATCAGTTTAGCCCTTACATGAAACTATACTTATTTTACCATAAAAATGTAATTAAAATAAGTGTGAAGAAGATAGATACCTTTCTGATGAGTATCCTGCACAAATGTGTGACGTTTTGCTTTTTTAATGTTTTTAAATCTATTAATTAAATCAAACAAGCTAGGTTTTATGCTTGTTTACAAGTTGAATAGCAGTAATCCCACTCTAAGAAGGAAGCTTTTCGGATTTCTTCGTCCCTTAACATCCAACCAAGAGGGGGGGAGGTGATGGGGATGATCACCACACCAAGAGTCTGACAATATGGTAGAATGAATCTTCCTTTTATTTTACAGGACAGTAATGACTGAAAGTGACTAACAAAAATTGCCTCCTCCGACACATCACTCTGGATATGTGCCTGGGGGGGGGGGGGCACTGACTACTGTTTTTGCACCGGGCCCCACTATGTCTAAGACCGGCCCGGGTTGTATAAATGAACTTGATTAGATATTTATTAATGTTTTTTGAACGTGTGCCCATCAAGCACATAGCATCCCAAACTTGGCGGTAAACATACTATGCCCAACTGAGGATTAATGTAAGTAAAATTGTAGGGATTTTTCCCCCTTTGCAAAAACGTGGCATGGTGCAAGCCATTGCTGATCAATGCCAAGTCACCAATCATCGCCAACCTGTAGGTTAAATTACCTGTTATCACTAGTCTCAAAAATAAAATCTCGCCAACAAAAAAATCACCATTGGGCCCAAAACGTGACATACAGATGCAACAGGACATATGGTCATCAAAGAACATACAAGTAATCTCACTAATTTTGGATGTTGAAAGGCCAGATTGACGTTTGCTGTTTGGCAAATCTTGTTCCCCCAAAACTGAAATATCTTTTGTGATTAGATACAATAATCACAATTTACATTATGCTTGTGATGCCATTTCGGATTTCTTTTTGGATTCTTTTAATTTTATATCAAAAGTTCATTATGTAATGTGAAAACGAATTTGATCATTTTTGTTGCATCATGTTCATTTTCTGCACACGAGGGCTAATTAGACCAGGACCTACAATTTATTGCTGATTCCGAACGGCAGGCTTGTTTTCTATACTCATCGAGAGGTTGGTGCACTAACCCCTCGATGAGGACTCCTTGCATTAGCAATTTTTTACTGCGGTCAAGTCGTGTTTTTTGTGAAAACAAATTTAACTGATTAATAGTGATAAATAATGATTAATATGGTTAGTGTAATGTTGATCTGTGCATAAAATGTCACAATTTTGCATTCAGTATATTTTGATAAAATCACACATTTTCCAAATTCATGATATTTTTGATTTGCTGGTTACAAAAACTAGCCGCTTAATAAGATAAAAATGTGGATAAAATTGATTTAATTAGCTACTATAAACACTGTATTACATGCAATACTATCATAACATACACAGAGTTCAAACGCCATAGAACCTTGAACTATGATTTCGATTCTACTCCTCTACTATTGTATTTTTAACTGTTTAAAGGCCAATGTTCCATAGATGGAACATAGTTTTTATTTGCAAAAATATCAGATAAAAATTGATTCAAACAGTCCCAGTTTTTTATCGTATATAGAGAAGGGTTCGAAGCATTTTTGAAGGACATTCGGAAACTTCAGGTTGATATAAAAATTTTTGACAGAATTTTGCAATTTGACATTTTTTGGGCTTTTTTCCCCATTTAAATTAAAATTCGCCAAAACTTTAATTCTGAAGTAAATTGGAAATTATTTTGTGTGTTTCTACTACTGAATATGTTAATCAAAGTAAATTAATTAAGTTTCTTTGTACTGTTACATGAGAACAAGCTATGCGTGTTCAAAAATGCATGTTTCATTTATGGAACACTGGCCAACATATATTCAAGAGAGCAGGATTCTAGGGATATCTAATGTGCAGTATGCTGCTTTGATTCCCCTGCTTGATCCCTAGAGTGTTTTCATGATTCGACATACACTGGTGTAAGAAATTAAGAGAATTTGCAGACTTGGTCAGTTATCTCTAGAACTATTGTACCGATTTTAATGAAATTTGATATCTACATACATTGATACAATACAAAACAAATAACCATTCAATAATTGTAATATACACGCATGATTGTGCATAACACTCGTTGGAGTCGGAAGGTATGAAACAGCGGTTGCAGAATAAACAAAAAATGGGTTAATAGGGGGTATGGTCCCCTTTTACAGATATACAGGTCTCGCAGCGTGATTTCATACTTGAAATAAGGCAGTTTATCATTTCCTGTGGCAATTGGTCCCACTCGTTCAGCAACACTGTTTTCACTCCCTGGATGGTTCTCAGAGGGGGGGGGGGGGGGTTGCGAGTTGCATTTCCCCTTCCCAGAGCGTCCCAGACATGCTCTATAGGGTTAAGGTCTGGAGATCTGGCTGGCCAATCCATCCGGTGAATATCCTCACTCTCTAGAAAATCGTCGAGCAGAAGAGCTCTATGTGGCCTCGCGTTATTGTCCATTAAAATGAACTCAGGGCCAACTGCACCCCTGAAAAGGCAAACATACGGTTCCAAGACCTCATCCCTATACCTCACACCAGTCACAGTGCCTCTTTCAAAGACATGGAGAGGTGTGCGGCCATCCAACATGATGCCTGCCCAGACCATTAAACCTCCTCCGCCATAATGGTCAATTTCGCGGACATTGGAGGGTAGGTAGCGGGTCCCTGGTTCTCTCCATATGAACATACGGCAGGAATCGGTGCTTAGGCTGAACCGGGACTCATCAGTGAAGAGAACGGTCGCCCATTGATCCATACTCCAATCTCTATGCTCCCTGCACCATGATAAACGGATTCTCCTGTCCGTAGAAGTGAGCGGGACGCAAACAGCAGGTCTTCTTGCAAACAACCCTCTCTCATTAAGTCTTTTCGAAACAGTCACCCTTGATACACGGGTTCCTGTGGCTACATACAAGTTACGAGAGAGCTGAGAAGCTGTAGCACTCCTGTTATGCCTCGCTATAATCGACAAATGGCGATCTCCTCTGGCCATCGTGGCTCTTGGACGACCTTGCCCAGGCTTTCTCTAGATGGATACAGTATCCTGGAGTTCCATAAGTTAACACGACGCTGGGCGTTAAATTGAACTCTCTACAAATGTGGACTTGAGATTTGGCCTGCTTCTAGCCTCCCCACAATTCGCCACCTCATTCCATCATCTAAACGTTGGTGGTTACTCATTTTTACTGTTACAATTTGAAATTAACTGATTGCTGCAAAATAACACCAAGAAATTCGCCGAGGTGTGCAAGCGAACGAAATGCGTCGTAACTTACGCGTGCTTATAAAGCCTGTTTCTCTACTGGCTCCGCCAACACACATGTTTACGCTTATGTATTTGATTTACAAGATTTGCATTTTTGTCTAGAAGCAGTGGTTTTACATTCAGTTCAGTTCTTTTCATGAAATTCGATAAAATATGCAAATTCTCTTAATTTATTTCACCAGTGTATGTATAGGAGCGAATTCTGGGTAATATGACAGAGAGGAATGTGCTTTCTGGGGTGAATTGTTTATATATATATATATTTCGAGGGAATACTTTTTTGTTCTTGCATTCTCAGATATGCATGTTTTTGTGAACTGCAGACTAATCAAACCGAGATCAGCAATATAGATAGTCTTGTTATGTTCAGCTGTATGTAACCATGTCTGAAAGATGTCTGACATTAGAAGAAGCTGTAGGATATTTAGAAACTCTTAGATATATATGACTAGTAGGATATTTATAACTCGCAGATATATGCCAATTACTTGCTAATGAAAATAGGAACATCATGGATGAAGATGTTATTGTTGAAAATTACCTAGTGACATCAGTTCCAACTGATGTATGTGGAATGCTATGTGGATATATTTTGCAACAATGAGGATGAGGTATTAGAAACTTCTGAAACGTGTTCTTCAAAAGATGTAGCGCAGAAAAAGTGTAACATTCATGTGAACATTTCAACAAAAGGCAAGACAAATTTGAGCAATCCGAAAAAAAACTAAAAACCATTGCATGGGATACAGAAAATTCTTCCTAAAATTCAATCAAAACCTCAGCTGCGGATTCCATTGAAAAAGATTTGCCATATGACCATTACAGCACGTTGGAAAATTGATTCAGAGTTACGAGAAACGAATCGTATTTCACATTTGGAATTCTGAAGAGAAGCGACAATGAACTTTCTATGAATGAAGGAGAGGTTAATTATTCATAAAGGTCCATATTGTCAACTAAAAAAAGATTCCAGGTCATCTGATGACCATTATATTGTGTCTGCAATGCAAGGATGGGGGCACGGTTTGCCAAAAAACATTAAATGCTACCAATGTGACAAATGGTTCTATAAAAGATGTTTTCCTTCTTTTATTATGGACATTAGAAAAAACAATTGAATTTTCTGCACACATTTTTTATGTTAAAAAAATCGGTATGTGTTGTGAATTTGAATTTGCAGTAGAAAATTTTGTGTAATAACTGTACTAAAGAAATAATCGTGAGAATATAGATGATACACCAGTTCCCGCCTTTATCTCTCCCCAAATACCAATGCTCCATTTATGGAACATTGTGAAAAACAATGAAAAAATATTTTTCTTCAAATTTCAAAATCGTTCTAGGTATAGGAATGCAAAAGGACCTCTAATTCCAAATTTCAAAACAATAAGGGATTTTGTTCATAGTTCGGCCTTTAAATGGTTAATTTAAGTGATGTACCACAAAGCAGCATTAAACCTCATGCAAAAATCTGGAACAAATCTGGAAAAAATAGACAGACACTGTACGAGATGGAAACCTGTCTTGAGCGGAATCAAATGATAGTCCCATGGATTATAATGAAATATTATAAATCATTATCCACATTTTAAAGCATCATCCATGGGATGATGCTTTAAAAATGTGCACCTCTAATACAAGAGAAACCTGCTTCTGGGATCAATGGTTTGTCAGTAATCGGCAGCTTTGATACTTAAGGCATCATCCTGTAGATAGTGTTTCATGATTTTCAAAATTTGTTCAAAATTGCAAGATAAAGCATATCCTTTCCCCCCCTTGATTTATTTGAGAAATTCTGATTGTTTAAAAATGTGCATAACCATTTAACGTATCAATTAATTGGGTTAAATTTCTTGAGATTTTGGATAAATTAAATTCAGAATGAAGTTAAAAATTTATAACTCAATGAGAATGTAAAAAAAAAAATTCAAGGATTTCAACATACCTATTACAATTGAACACATGAAAGTTGAGAGCTCTTCCAACAAGGACGACAATAACTGGACGGAATGCTTTTCCATCACCATCAAAATAATAACCTGATACTTTCTGCAAATGTGCACTTGGTGTCCACAGTTCCTACAATTTATATGAATGATAATAAATTCACTATTTATAATTGAATTCGGATGAAAATAATCAACACAGGAATCCACTGCTTTACACTATGTTGAAAAGTTAATTGAATAAATTAAAAAAATAAAAGTACCCTGCGAAATTTGGAGTGGAGTTTAATACCTAAGCTTATATCCAGGATTAAAATTAAAAATGTTACATGGTTAGAATTATAAAATCTGTTGGATTTAAGGAGATGGGTGAGATGAATGTGGATAAAACACTCAAATCCAACTCACAAAACTCATTAATGAATATCTTTTAGTAACAGATTGATAATTTCATCAGAATTTAAAAAAAAAAAGATTCTAATGAGACTAGCATCATGGGTGGAGACGGAGGAGATAATCCCCCTCCCACCTTCACTATTTGCCAGGGCTTGACAAATTGGGAAAAAAAAAAAGCAAAATTTTTTGATAGCCAAGCATATTTTTTCCTAGAAGAATAGTGTAATATATTTTTTTCTGGGATTTTGAGCTTCTTTTCATGTTGGTAGACACTGATATAAATTCAATATTTATTCTCTTGTTTTTTTGCTTTTTCTTAAGACTCCATTCTATGTCAATCTCAGTACTATACACATCTCGTTCAATGAGTCTGTATCTGCTAATGACTAGTGTTGTCATATTTGTCAAGGATATTCAGAAGCCTATAGCTGTGTTATAAAAGTTTTATAGAGACACAAAGAATGTTAGTCAACCAAATCTCAAGTTTCATTACAAAAGTTATCAACCTCTATCACGTCAAACTTTTCCGAAGAGAAAAGATCCACAATCACCATCCATCACCCATTCATCGTTCAATTGGGGACAGTCAGAAGTAGGGTTGTTTGGTTTAAACCACGTTGGGTTTAACTAATTGTTTTTTTAAAAAACCAGTTTGGTTTTTTTCAAAAAATCACATAAAAGTGGCCTAAATATAATTTTTTCCTCTAAAAATATCATATTGGTTCATTATTAGCAAAAATGTTTAATTCTTACCACATTTACCACAAAGAATGTTAGTTCATATTAGTTAGGTAGTTATATTACCTCTCATTACTCTTGGGGAATATTTTGATGATATATCTTTAAATGATGTAAGATGATGTAAATGGTTTTTTTTGAAAAAATCTCATAAAAGTGGCCTGAATATAAATTTTCTTTCATATTAAGTATCTTAGTTGCTGAAAATTATATAAGTATCAAAATTTCTCATTCTTATTGCATTTTCTAACTTTGCGCTACATTCTGATGTAGCAATATCTTAAGCAAATTCATGAATGAGGATTGTCTCACACATATGTGGTGGTGGTGTATTATCTCACATGCTTTTTCCCCCCTTCACAAATGAGAAGCAACAGTAGTGACTTCACTCTCATGTTAAAGGCAGGTGGTCTTACAATCCAAAAAGAGACAAGCTGCTCCTTAAGAACAAAGACCAGTGTACTAGTAGTTATATTACCTCACAGACATTTTCATTTTCTTTCCATGGGAAGCAGCGCATTGCATATTATATATCGCCACCAGGCTTAATATTGAATAATTTTTTTTTACATATTTTCAACATTACCCCCAGTTAACCAAGGTTCTAATGTACAGTAGTAAAAGCCCTAAATTGGCCAGTTCGTGATTTGGCCGGTAATCCCTGTCCAAATAATTTTCAGTTAGAAATTCCTTGGAATATGGACTGGGTAACCATTTGGTTAGGATGTACAGTAGTGAGTGATTTATGAAAAAATAACTAGCTATATACAGGGTGATTATAATTAAAAAGTTCTGATTCCAAAACAGTAATAAAACCTGCTCGTCAGAATGGCTTGAAAATTTTCATAGGGTCCATTGCATGAAGCAATGGAATTTTCTTTGGTGAAAGAGAAAAAAAAATCCCTTTAAAATATACAAGTTGATGATGCTCTACTTGGCCAGTGGTATAATCTATTTTGCGCAACCATATCATTTCGGCACTGCAGCAACATCAGTGTGTGTGTGAATAGCAGGGCTACTCTACCACACACCAACTCCGGTCATATATTGCTGTACGGAAATTTTCAATCATGGAGTTGGGTGGAAATGAAGGCGTCATCTATCGGTTTTCGCCCCAGGCCCAGATGGTAAAGAACTCGCTTCACCATTCACTATTCAGGCACCACTCGGGTGCTGAATAGCAGGGCTGGACAAATCCCAGGTACAGGGGTGACTAGAAAATCGGTTTTGGCACCTAAAATTTTATATGCATCATTGCTAAAATGAAGTGTGTATATATATATATATAATACAAGACTTTTTTTTATTTCATAATAATGTGTCTTCCAACATGAGAATGGGTCATAAAATTCTGGAAAAGTATAAAAACATTACTCAGGACTGTTTTTCTTGGGGAAAACATGCTTTGCTCTTAACAAATTTGGCTGGCATCTAATTTTTTTTCGATTTGTCCAGCCCGGGTGGATAGCACAACTTTTATCAAGGTGCATATTGCAACACCAGCGAAGTAGCTTCTGAAGCACCATTTTGACAATAACAACATGACATGATATCTGGCTGCCCTGTGCATCTGACAGGTGAACGCTACTATAACCCGTGCAACTTTTGGCTTTGGGGATACCCCAAAATGTTATGTGCAGTGGCTGGATTGCAAACTTTGCTGAATTGAAAGCACATTCGCATCATTACCATGACATACTCTAATCTGCTGTTGAACAAGTATTTTTGTTCTTCCACCTCACAGCGAGAACACAGTGGACAACATATTTAACATTTCTTGTGAAGTTGTTGTTTATTTAAATGATGTTTCTATGAATTATAGAATTGTGCCATGCTAATTGTATTATTTTGCCTTGACTGGCTATTTCCCATGTGCTGGATGAGAACAGTGTCATCTATTTTACATTTTTAGGTATTCTTTCCCCCTTTGCCATACAAAATTCTATTGCCTTGAGAACATTCATGGAAATTTTCAAGTCATTCTGACCAGTGGTTTTTATTTTAGTGTTTTGAAATTAGAACTTATTATAATCACCCTGTATATCATAAATCATTGCTAATTAATCTGCATTAATTATACTTCATTAAACACATTGTGTATTTGCCCAGTTTTTTTCATAGTTTTTGCAAAATAGAGTATTAATTAAGCATATTGAAAGTAACTACGAAAAACATCTTTATTATAGGGTTATAATAAGAATTTTTATCAAACATAAAATATTTCCTTGAGTTAAGATATAAAATAATTAAATTGCAAAAGTTGGCTTTTATTAAAATGTAAGAAATATTTAGATTGATTAATATGGGAATTGTGTTAATTACATTAATAAACATTTTATTTTAATTAATTATTGGAGGTTTGAATGACTTTTCAGAAATTTTATTGTTTTTAATGTAAATGTTATTAAAACCAAAAACCAGCTTTAATAAAAAAAACTTTTTTTACCACCCCTGGTCAGAAGTAAAAATTATTAATCAAATTCATTCTCATGACATAAATTCACAACATTTGTTTATAAATTTGAAGAAAGATTGATCTTTTTAGAGAAACCTCTATCCCACCATGTTAATTTAATCTTATTTTCTGCGATTATTTTACAGAATCAATAAAATCAAAATCAAAAACAATATATAAATGTGATTGCACAATACAATAAATATGCCTGTTTACAAAATTGAAGACAAAACAATAATAATTTTTATTATTCAATGAGAACTGTTATTTCACACACTCATGACAAAGCCAAATAAAAAAAAATTGTGTATCTCACTTTTCTAATATCTTTGTATAAGCTGATGAGATCTTGCTCAGCCAACTTGAAAGGGTCGACATATTCCAAGACTTCTTGACTACCAGGTTGATGTGCAACTGGGTTCTGATAACAAGTCTGTGAACCCATTGTGAGATATGAAACTTTGCTCACTCGATTGATGGATTTATTTAAAGTCAATAGCTCATCACAAATCCATTGAGATCTGTTCGAACGTTTCAAAAACCACTGCATCTACATAAAAATTGCAAGAAATAAAAACCTTATCAAAACCCTTGCATCGTGAACTTTAGTGTGAGTTATATTAATAAAAGAAAAAAGAAAAGTGGTGAAAATTTGAACACAAAATGATGTAACAATTTTTATGTTTCATCCTAACTGAAAACTTGATTACTTTCTATTTGAATTTCAAGTTACAGTGGAACTTCAGTTAACGAGCTTGGTTTGTTCCACAATTATTCATTCACATGAAAATGACTAATAAAAACGTCATTCATTCAACAATGCAACACAATAGTACAAAAATAAATAATACATTAAATATTTAAAAAATAATAATACCATATATATGAATAAATGTAGAATACAATAATGGTTACAAACTAATCTTACTCTAAACCAGAAGTCTTCTACCTTTTTCTTGTCGCAAGCACTGCATGTACCCCCATTATAAAAAAAGAGCACGCTTACGGCAAGTTTGGCATACAAATGCATGAAATTAGGATGATTTCAGTCCTTGAATATAATTTGTACAAATAATAAATTTAAATAATAAATAATAATTTTAATAGGAGCGTTGATCAGTTTCGTGCTTGTGAGCACGAAAACAAACATCAGCATTGAGCACTCTAGGTCCTTCAGAGAGCATCATGGTGCTCGCGAGCAACAGGTTAAAGATGCCTGCTCTAAACTACCAAAGAGAGGAGGACTACCATTTAGGACGACTTACACACTGCACTCACCATCTATGAAATTATTCTTTTTGTGTGACTTTGAAATGGAATCCTAGCTATGACACTTGCTTTTGCCTCTTTTTTTTGGAAATGGGATATCACACTATCGTTGGACCGATTTATTGTTCACACTGTTGCAGCTTTATTTGGGGTGGTTTTCTTCTACAAAGTTTTGCATACATCTCTTGATCGCATTTGAAATGAAGGACTTCTCATTTCTCTCTTCGTCTTCCTCAAACGAGATCATAATAAGCTCTTGTGTTAATCATAATAAGCTTTACATGCATAAGCTCTTGCTGGTTGCACACAATGGAGATTCATCAGTTTGTCTGTGGATATGGCCATGTTCCTCCATTAGTTCCTCCCATGAATGTTAAGCTCATGCACCTCCAATTTTATGGTCTTCCCCAAGGACACAATCTCTTCAATAATGATGGCCCTTGTTCATGAGCTAGCCCGTCAAGGTCAATAATGTAATCAGCCCAAAGTTTTTCTCCAAGCAGAATTTGAAAAACTTAGGGCGCACATACACGTGGTTACAATGCTACATCTAGTTTCATATCGTAGTCACTTTTGTGAGTAGGGGTGTTCATTTTTCGAGTTAGGCAAGCTGACAGAAGACTGTAGGGAAGAACATTACCCACAATTTCACAGCGATTGTGCAGACGAAAGCGAAAAACATCAGCTCAGTTGAGATAACGTAAAATAAATAAACGAAGAGCCAAATTTTTGCTCGCAATACAAATCATAACTCATTAATCAAATAAAAATTTCTTCAAAAATTTTGCTTGTTAACTGAACTGCTCATTAGGGGTCATTCAAGTATTCCGTCAGCATCGATGGGGAAAGGGGGATTTGAATGATGTTTACATCAACCACCCTTTATGAAGATATGAAATATTCTTAATGAAATCTTATTCGATGTGCCAAAAACGGAAAAAACCTTCCGATAGTTATTGGGCACCTGAACTAACATTCTACTTATTTATAAGTCCCCTACAGAGCCACTTTAATGATCTCTAAATGTTTCATGGATCCTTCAGGTGCTCTGAAAATGTTTCTGGGCCACTTGAGTGCTCTGGAACTGTGCCACACATCACTCAAGTGATCCGTAATTATGCCACGGATCACTTAAGTAATCTGGGAATGTTCTGCGGGTAACTTGAGTGATGTAGAACCGCACTGGGGACCACTTAAGTGCTCTAAAACTGTGCCACATGTCCCTCAAGAGATCCCTAAATGTGCCGCGGATTGTTTAAGTGTTCTGTAACTGTGTCGCAGGTTACTAAGGTGATCTTTGAATATGAAAGTGATCTTTGAGGCCTATTTCAGTGATCTGAAAAAGTGCTACAGGCCACTCAAATGCTCTGGAATTGTGCCACCCATCATTTAAGCGATTTGTAAATATGCCGCTAAGTTCATTTTTACAAAATTAGGTTTGGGGGGGGGGGGGTCAAGCCACATCAGATAACCTTCAGGACCACATTTGGTCTGCGGGTCAAGGGTTTACCATATATGACTTAAAGGGTGGGTCGCAACAAATTTCTTAAAAAGAAATTTTGAAGGCGTACCCTTTAAATAGCATTGAAATTAACAGAAATCGATTATAATCACATATAGATATTTTCTTTCAAAATTTTAATTTTTTGAAAAATATTTTTTGCATTAAAAATTTTTTTTTCTCGTCTTGGGGGGGGGGGGGCGCGCACGAGCCCCCTATGCTCCCCTTCCTCCTGCGTACGTTTTTGATCCCACCATTATGCGTGAGGAGGTGAGGTCAGTGATGACGAAATTTTGCTGACTAAGGGGTGAAGGAAGGGGGTTCAAAAATGGCTAAAAATTTGCTTACGTAATACTTGAACGGCCCATTAACCGAAGTTTCATTGTACTTTTTTTCGTTTTGCCCACAGCTCTTTTCTTCTAATTTTTTTTAAATTACAATATTGTAGTATAATTGACAATTTTTCCATCAACTGAATACTAAATTTTCATGAATTTCTTTACGCGAATTTAATTTTTCAATTGATATGTTTCTAGTCGATTTCTTTTGCATTCACTGGCCGATTTTCGCAGTGAGGTAACTGAGCATCGCAAGAAAATTTTTTAATGCATACAGGTTTCAGGAAAAACCTGACTCTCATTGAATCATTAAAAAATAACTACACCACACAAATCCAGGACTGTCTTAATGAATTTGGGGCCCCAGAGCTTAACCAATCCTATCCCCTCCCCCCACCCTTTCAACATCTGTAAAAAAATATCTTTTATCTGAAATGATAATATGAATCAAATCCCTTACAACAAAATATTGTATTTGCAAAATGAAATATACAAGTAAATTAACACAGTAAGATAATAACTAATAGTCAGAATGAATAAAAATGTTCAATGCTTTTGGGGATCCCGTTAGCCTTGGATCCTTTACCTTGTTGGCCATCCCGTTAAGACAGTCCTTCATAAATTTTCGTCAGCCGCCGTTGCCTTGCCCTAGTCAACGTTTATCCACGGCTTCCAGAAATTGTCCAACAAGAACCATTTCTTAGCACCCAGCTGGCAAACATGGATATCGCCAGCTCACAGCGACACCCCTGACAAATATTGGCGATGTCTTTAGGAGTTTCGACACACGCTTTAAGAAATATGGTGTTAAGATCTATGTTTATCTGCAATATATTTATTTTATATACTAGCTATAATACCCAGCGCTGCCTGGGTTGTCTTCAATGAGGCTTTTTGGACTACATGATATCTCCCTCTTTCTTTGAGGGACATACAAACTGTGTCCACGTTAACCAAAATGGCGACTTCCTGCGCGACTCATGAATTCTAGATTTAAAGAAACGTAGAAATGAAAATATATATTTTTTCCTTTTTCAAGGGGCACTAGGTATTTCGATTCCCCCCCCTCCCTGAACTTCAAGTTATCCATCTGCCTATTTCAGTTTCCAAAAATGCTTAGTTAAAGCTGTAGAATTTCTTCGATGTACTTTATGGGCCCATAGTTAATTGTAAAACAACCTAAACTACATGAATTTATGCAGTTGAATATTAAAAGACAATACGAAGACATTAATTTTCATGATTGAGAAGATATAATTAAAATGTTGAAATCAATGTTATTGCATGAATATCCTACTGAAAAGTAGGTCAGGCTTAATTACTTCATATTTTATTTTTTGGGCTTCGTACTCAATATTTCAAAAATCGAGAATTCAATACAATTTTTACAATTATTGATGTGGCAGGAAACTCCCACTAAATTTCCGCATTTCTACAGAGAAATTGGCAATTTCAACACTGATTTCTATGGGGATCATCCTTTGCCTGTCCCTCAAAGTGATGCTGATGATGATTCTGATGTCTATTCAAAAAGCTCTCATTACTGGGAGGATTGAAAAAAGTGGCAAAAACCGTTATAAAGACATAAATTATTATACATATATATACGTTCAGCATTGAAGAAGTGACAAACCATTGTAAAAGCATATACACATTTAAACGCATTGCTAAGGAACCACGGTCACCAAAGTAAACATTCGGAAAGTGATTGTTGAAGAACAAAAACCATTGTTGCCCGACAGTTTTTGCCCACTTGGGGCATTTGACCTTCTCTGACGTAATTTTAAAGTAGCCTATCGTTCAAGTCGGATCCCATTTGGCATATATGCAAAATTTGGCGATGATCAATCTAAAATTGCAGATTTGTATAGAGAACATACACACACACAGACACAGAAAATCAATTTTATATATATACTAGCTATAATACCCGGCGTTGCCCGGGTTTTCTTAAATGAGGCTGTTTTGGATCACGTAATATCTCCCTCTTTTTTTTTGAGGGACATGCAAACCGTGTCTAAGTTAACCAATATGGCGATTTCCTGCGCGACTCATGAAATAAACGAATCTAGATTTAAAGAAACGTAGAAATGAATATATTTTTTTTCCTTTTTAAAAGGGCGCTAAGTATTTAGATCTCACCCCCACCCCCCCGAACTTCAAGTTATCCATCTGCCTATTTCTGCGTCCAAAAATGCTTAGTTAAAGCTGTGGAATGTTTTCGGTGCCCTTTTTACGGGCCCATAATTAATTTTAAAATATCCTAAATTATATGAATTTATGCAGTTGAAAATGAAAAGACAATACGGAGAAATTAATTTTCATGCTTGAGATATAAATAAAAATTGGAAATCAATGTTGTTGTATGGAATATCCAACTCAAAGGTAGGTCCGGCTAATTACTTCATATTTAATCTCCTGGGCTTCGTATATCTCTAAACGAACTCAATATTTCAAAAATCTAGAATTCAATACAATTTTTAAAATTATTGATGTGGTGGAAAACCCTACCAAATTTTCGCATTTCTACAGTAAACTCGGCAATTTTAACACTGATTTCTATGGGGATCATCCTTTGACTTTCCCTCAAAATGATGCTGATGATGATTCTGACGTCTATTCAAAAAGTTCTCATTACTGGGAGTATTGAAAATATGGCAAACCATTATAAAGGCATAAACTATTATACATATATATATACTGGTAGCGTTAAAGAAATGACAAACCATTGTAAAGGCATATACACGTCTCAAACGCATTGCTATAGAACCACGGTGACCAAAGTAAACGTTCCGAAAGTGATTGTTGAGGCCCAAAAACCGTTGTTGCCCGACAGTTTTTTTGCCCATTTGGGGCATTTGCTCTGCTCTGACGAAATTTTAAAGTAGCCTATCGTTCAAGTCGGGCGCCATTTGGTATATGTGCAAAATTTTGTGACGATCGATCAAAAATCGTAGATTTGTACAGAGAACATACATATATATATACACACACACACACACAGAAAATCAAAAGATAGATTGCAGATAAACATATAATTTATTTTGACTATTTCGTTTTTCAACATATCTTAAAAATTTTTGTTCGTTTAAACTTCGATGGTTTTGAGGGAGTGTTTTACCCTTATAAAGAACATATACAGTACGATGACGCATTCCACTATAGATTCATATACTCTTATTTCCCATATATATTCTTATTTCCCTGTTTACAAAGTTGGATACATGGAGGGGGAAAAACCCCCTCAAATGCCAGATACACCATTCTCAGTAGTACAAACGTGTTAACACAGACTTAACAAAACTGTGACGTGCGATCAGAATACGGGTCAGGTTTGTTTATAAATCTTTTCCCTTCTCCCTTATCTTAGTTGACTGGAAACCTACTGAAGCTACCGTAATGAGAGGTAAGTGCGGACAGCGGACTTGAAATAAACCTATATAACGGGCGCATGCATACAGGTCATCGAACAGCATTGACCTTGAATACCCAGTGGCACCCGGAATAAGGAAATCGGTCTTCTTACCGAGGCCGAGTAAGGTAGCAGTTCGAGAAGGAAAACGGCACTTTTGACGGCACACAGCCAATCTCAGAATTGGGTCAACTAGAGTAGGACTTTTTTCTTTTTCAAATTCTCGAACACAAAGCCGCAAGGCATGACATAACCGAAGACAGTTCGTAAAGAAAACATGTCTCAAGAAGACGGGATATATATATATTCTTGATAATTTCGTCGTTTCCCCCAGTTCTAACAAAACCATCTATTACAGGTAGCTTCTTTTGCTATGAAATCATTCCTAGACTCGTACATACCTAGTCACCTGAAACGGAAACTGTTGCGCTTACAAATGGAGGGTAACGGAGAGAATTATACAAAAATCACACAGGTGGAGAATGGTTTCATTTGAAGGTGTATTTAGTAATTACGAATTCGAATGAAAGAAAAGATACGCAGAATCAACGCTGATGCGCTTCAAAAACGCAGCACAGTTCTTACCTTCTCTCCCCCCCCCCAACCTCCACATCGAAAAGGCAATTTCAACTGGGAAAAAACCATAACCAAAGGGAAAATTAATGACAATAGGCAACACGATGATCTGATAAAGCATACTCGCACAGTTTAACAACAGTTTTAAAATATAAACATTAAACATTCCCACGACATTGCCATTGCTACGTAATTCATCTTGTTTATTCAATGCACACAAATAAAGACCTATATGATGAGACTTTTAAACTGCAAGCCCGTTTCTATTAAAAGTATGCAGCATACAACGAAACTAATTAGGCGTGAGGAGAGATGGTTTTGTAATGTGATATGATTTGGTCTCCACCGTAATACGGAAGCGACAAACCTTCGGAACTCTGATTATTTCTCCTCGAAATAACCAAAAGAAAAGGAAAATCCGAAAAACTCATTAAGGATTGCTTGGCAAACTGTATATTGGAAACATTTCCAAGTATTCGGTACGACACATGCGACGGCACTCGCCTATACAATTATCGAATAATTTCATAGAAACTGTAAAGGTTATGTGTCAATGGTAATTGTTATTTATGCGTAACTATTCCGGTTATGTGTCACGTAGCTGCACTACAGTTGGGACACAGTTCACAAAATGTGCCTTATTATTCATATAGTAACACCGTGAAAGAAAATTGATTCAGAAGACCTACCTACGAGATTGAGAAAGTATAATAACAAAAAGTCATATGAAAATGTTTTGATAATTCACCATTTTACGTCATAAATCAGTGACAATCGCACAAAAGCCGTTTAACGCACTGCAAGCCGTGAGCAAAAGTTTATGCATTCAAAGAATTTTTCGTTCCTTCTGTCATTCTTTTTGGCTTTTGAAAAAAACCGGACAAAACAAGACCGTTTACGCTCTCAAACTATTGTGTCCAACAACTGAACAAAATTACACATTTCTGTGTGATCAGAGGCACGAGTGTAACACGCACGAAAAAATTTTACCCCGTTATTCGCGGTAGAAAAATCATGTTAAGAGCTATTCCAAATCAAACGTAATCGTCACGTAACTAGCAAAGAAAAAAAATCCTTTCTTCCTGTGTTTTTTTTTCTATCTTTCTATTGAAAATTTCCTCACCGAAACGAAAGAAAATCATACAACCAGTGGTTTCCAAACTAATTGCTCCGAGGCTACCCTGAGCATTGAAAACCTGCACGTGCCTCGACAGGCCCTATTTTTTTTAAACCAGAATAGTAGTGAAAAAAATCTTATCACTGAGCAGCTTAACAAATTTTTAAGTCTTCTGCTTTATCCAGAAAACTTCGACGGCTCTCAATTTGTATAAGCACAAATATATATGTTCGTGTACTGTACTGAAGCATGTTCAAACGATGGAACGAAGAAAGATCTTATTTCAAACATGAACTGATACGAAACGTAGGGCAAGACGAAGAAAACAACAGCATGTCATGAAATGACGTAAACGTGGTTTCTTGCACCCAACGAATGAAATTTCATCGGAAAAAAAACAATAACAAGCTAAACATAATTGAAAAAACACACTGTGGTGGCGAGAAAAAAATCGTTCCGGAATATTTACAATATATAACCATAAGTATGTCGCACGTGTTTTTACTTGGATCAACATGCCGTATATTTCCGCGTTTCAAATCTGATTGTAATAACGGGACATGAAAGTTGAGGGGCAACCAATTTACCGGTTCATCTTTGGGGAACAACATCTCATTCGACTGTAGATTAAAAACGATTCGGTCACAAAACCATCATCTATCTCCCTGCTGACCTCAAAACTTCCATCTATAATCAGCAAGAAGAGATAAGATTTTGTGCCTTCGAGGCGGGACGTCCCGCCGTTAAAAAGAAAGCTAGCTTAACTTGACAAGATGTTCCGGATGACCAACAACACGGTCGGCTATATCTGAATCTTGCCCTTTTTTTTTGCCTAAGGATTCGAAAATACGGCGTATCCTCCATGTCTTTTTTTCCTTTTCCCCGAGCTTGAGCTAGAAAACAGATTCGCATATTCTTCAAATTGTATGCTGAGATGTCTGGATATAGAAAAATGATTTTTGAAGTTAAATAGGGCTGGGTCGATTAACCGATTGTTAATCGCAGTTAAACATTTTAGTAGACTTCCAATCGACTCCATCAATCCAATTGAAATTTGTGCAAAAGTTTTGTAATTTACGTAACTTTATTTGTATAACGAGACCGATAAGATGTCTTAAATTAATTTACTTATTACAGTATATAACATTTTGGATAAGTGACTATATTTAAAAATATTTGAATTAATATTTTGATCAATTTTTTTGACATGGTGTTAAGTCAATTCAAGGGAAGCTGATGATTTCAGTTTCCAATTGAGTTTGATGGAAATTTCAGAAGATAGGACCAAAATTTATTGTCTTCACTATGAACGTAGTCTTTCGTATTCTTTGGAAGCATTTGGCTCCTCTTCTCTGAGGTACCATTTGGAAGAAGTTTCTATGTAGGAAAACCAGCAACAGTATGATCGAAAGAAGTTTCAAAATCAGTGACTAACCTAAAATGACCGATTTTTTTAAAATTAAAAAAACAAGATCCCAGTGAAGAAATTCCAAGTTTTGACAAAATATGTTCAGCATATTAAATTACTTCAAACGGGCAGACTTAATTTCTTAATCTATTCTTATATTTGTTTAGTCGCGAATAAGTGCGTGAAATAAATAAAATACATATATATTCTATAGCATCAATTAATGTTATATGGTTACGAAAAACATTCGATTAAAAATTTTTGATTCACCAGTTAAAAATTTTAATGGATTCCCAGTCCTAATTTAAAAAAAAATCGGATACGATGGAAACTTTGAAGAAAAAATACATGCATAGAACAATGGGTTGAATCAAAAAAAAAAAAAAGCAACCCATTTAATTTGTCATACGGCATAATGAAAAAATCGATCAATCTAAAAACAAATAACTGAAATTATTTCATTGGTTATGAAATACTATTTCAGCTTTACAAACATTTTTACTTTAAAACAGTTTTTGCTTGCATAAAAGCTATATATATATATATACACACACACACAATATTTAATGTATCTGTATATATAAAATTGATTTTCTGTGTGTGTGTGTTTTTCTTCTATACAAATCTACAATTTTAGATCGATCGTCGCTAAATTTGGCATAAATACCAAACAGGACCCGGATTGAACGATAGCCTATTTTAAAATTTCGTCAGAGCAGGGCAAAAAAACTGTCGAGCAACAATGGTTTTTGGGCCTCAACAATCACTTTCGGAACGTTTACTTTGGTTACCGTGGTTCGCTAGCAATGTGTTTCAGATGTATATATGAATTTACAATGGTTTGTCACTTCTTTAACGGTCCCAGTGTGTGTGTGTGTGTATAATAGTTTACGCCTTTATAATGGTTTGTTACTTTTTCAATCCTCCCAGTAATTGAAGAAAACCCGGACAGCACCGGGTATTATAGCCAGTATATATATAAAATTGACTTTCTGTGTGTGTGTTCTCTACAAATCTAAATTTTTTTTAAATAACGTAATCTTCACGTGTTCCCAAGGAATTTGTTAGTGTTAGCTTAGTAGAAAACAGCACAGTGAGAAGCTAGTTCCCTAACCACTCGACTGCCAGGCGGCAATTTTAGATCTATGGTATTGAAATTTCACATAGTATAGATATGTAAGCATATTATCTAGTATGTACTAGGTAGCATATAGATATGTAGCGGAATTATCTAAATATGTAGATAATTCTGCATATTGTAGATATGCGGAAATTCAGTGGGAAGAGATTTCCTCCACATCAATAATTTTAAAAATTGATTTCTCTATTTTTGAAACATTCAGGTACAAAGCCCAGAAAATTAAATATAAAATAATTAGCCGGACCTATACTTTTGAGTTGGATATCCACGCAATAACATTGATCTGAACTGTTTATATCTTCTTGAGTATGAAAATTGCAGTTTGTCTCCTTATTGCCTTTTAATATTCAACTGCATCAATTCATATAGGTCAAGTTTAAAAAAAAAACAATAATAATGGCTCGTAAATTACATTTAAATAATTCTGCAGTAATTGAGATTTATTACACTGCTGGCCACCGTAAATGCAACACCCTGAAGGAAGCATGCAAATAATATGAAATTTACAACATGCATTAGCGGAGGTGAGATATGCAAATGATTAGAATTTCAGCGCAGACGCACATCACGCGCGCCTGTGGCGCCACTTCAAAGCGCTATTTAAGGCTTGGAGATTTCGACGATTTGAAGTACGGCAATTGTGTTTTTCTTGTGGTTTTTTCAAAAAAACGATCAATTATGCCTCGTAGAAAACAGCGATCATCTTTTGATCAAGTATCCGAGTTCGACCGAGGAAGGATAGTGGCCTACCGAGATTGTGGATTATCTTTCAGGGAAATCGGTAGTCGTGTTGGACGAAACCAAACAACTGTAATGCGGATATGTGATCGTTGGATGCAGGAGGGTACGACGGACCGACGTGTTCGATCGCATCCACCTCAGTGCACACCACTTCACGTGATGACAGGCGTATTGTGCGTATGGCAGTGACGGATCGCTCAGCCACATCACGAACCATAGCACAGAACATTTAGTCTGTACCGCATCATCCAGTGTCTGCGCGTACCATTCGACGCCGTTTACAGCAGAGTGGTCTGTCCGCAAGACGTCCATTGCTTCGTCTACCCTTGACGCAGAACCACAGATGTCTCCGCCGCCAATGGTGCGATGAAAGAAGGATGTGGACAGCACAATGGAATGAAATTGTCTTTACTGACGAGTCACGCTTCTGTCTGCTACACCACGATGGTCGGATTCGAGTCTGGAGACACCGTGGAGAGAGGATGCTGAACAGCTGCGTTATGCACCGCCACACTGGTCCTGCACCGGGTATCATGGTATGGGGCGGTATTGGATATCACTCTCGCACTCTTCTAGTACGCATTGCCGGTACTTTAAAAAGCCAGCGCTACATCTCCGAGGTGTTGGAGCCAGTTGTCCTTCCTTACCTTCAGGGCTTGCCCACAGCCATATTTCAACAGGATAATGCGCGACCACACGTGGCACGCATTGTCCAAAGGTTCTTCGTCAATCGCCAGATTGAATTGCTTCCCTGGCCAGCTCGCTCTCCGGATCTTTCGCCGATAGAAAACATGTGGTCCATGGTTGCTCAACGATTGACCCAGATTACATTCCCAGCTGCCACACCAGATCAACTTTGGCAACGCGTGGAAGCTGCTTGGTCTGCTGTACCCCAAGAACACATCCACAGTCTCTTTGAATCGATGCCGAGGCGTGTGGCAGCAGTGATCTCCAACAATGGCGGCTACTCTGGCTACTGATTTTGGCAGGAACCACACTTCACAGAAGTCTATAAATTTAATCATTTGATGCTTGGTCAACATGTTATCTACAAAATAAATATTGTTGCGATATCTCTTGTCTTTCTTGGTGTTGCAATTTGGGTGGCCAGCAGTGTATTATAATTGGACAGGCAGATAGATAACTTTAACTTGGAGAAAAAAACCGAAATACATGTATTTAGCATCCATGAATAAAAAAAAATCCATTTCATTTCTGCATAATTCATATTTGTTCTTTCAATCTCTCATGAGTTGCCGAGGAAGTCGCCATGTTGGATGCCTTGGATACGGTTTGTATGTCCCTCAAAGAGGGAAATATTACGTGATCGAGAAAGCCTCATAGAAGAAAACCCGGCGCTAGTTATAATATGAACGTCGTTTTTGCTCTTTTACGTGACATTGACAGCTTATTTGTACCAACCCAAATCATTCATTATGTCACGATACACAGTCTTGGCAATATATTGCCAAGATATATATACATTGTGTGTGTGTGTATATATATATATATACACACACATTGTAATTTATATATATATATATATATATATATACACATTTACATTGCTTCCAACGGAATCGATCTCAAAAAAGACGCCATAATTAATTTTATAAACAACGGATCTACCATTTTCAGTCCCTTTTGAATTAAAGTTAAACTCAAAGCTGGTTAAAACTCAATGCAATTTTAGATAAACTTGACTTTACGCTCTAACAAAATAAAGTTTTAAATTTTAGAATTGGAGCCGAGCTTTGAAGCTTCGTTCTTTCGAAAGCTTTTCCTCATGATGACTCGTAGAGAATTATCTCGACAAAGATCATTAATTATACAATACAATTGCGCCTCAGCGGTATACTTTATATAACGGCAAAGCAAAACAACGAAAGTGACTGAAATTGTATGTAATTTTTTTGTTTTTGACTCTGGATAATCATCACTGGAGTCACGTGGAAAAAAAGACAAATGAGAGGAAAATGATGAGGATCGGTAGGACGCCTACGCATCTGAATGGACACGGACGGCTTCAATTTATTATTATTATTTTGTAAAGCAGGTGGTAGACATTGCAAAGCAAGTGAAACAATGTAATAACCGCCTCAGCAAATGTTTCTCATTTATCATTTTCGCTAAACTAATAAAAGTTATCCTGGAACAATGAAAAAATGGGGTGAGGGAATGTGGTGGAAGAAAAAAGCATTTAAGCGTCGTTTTTTTGTTCCTTATGTGACGTTGACAGCTTATTTGTATCAGCCCAAATCATTCATTATGCTACGATACACAGTCTCGGCAATATAACGATAGTGATCTTAGGCCCCTTTCACACGGAGCGGATGCGGGTCCGCATACCCTTTCAGACGAGCTCTTTAGTTCGAAATTCGCGCATAAAAACTGTTTTTTCGCAATTTTTGTAATTATTTTTCTCCTTCACCCCTGATTCAGTGGTCATAGGCAGCCTAGAGGCATTCTTTGGTGGTTTAATCTAGAGCCACATAGAATATGGGAATAAAGATGTCTTCATTCCGATCCTCACAAGTAGTCGATGGGAGAAAATGCCTTCAAATATTTTCAAAATATTTTGAAAAAAAAAATCCGTCTTTTCGGAAAAATATGGAAGAAAAATTCCAAAAACATCCAATGTTCGAAAAATCAAATTCAAAAACATCCAAAACATTTGATGTTCCAAAAAAAAGAAAAAAAAATTCAGGAGATATCAAAGAATTTGCAAGTAGTAAAAAAGGGGAGGGGTAGAGACTTTCAAAATGCCTGTGCTTAGAAATATTCACATCACAATTCTGTCTTAGGCCGGGTTTACACTATAAAAGTTCGTTTATAAAACTTGAAAAATGCAACCAATAGGCGGATCAGTTAAGTTCTCTCGAATGTAACAGATGTGTTTATTGGTTACATTTTTCAAGTTTTATAAAATAACTTTCATAAACCTTTTAGAGTGAAATCCCATCCTTAGATTAGTCTCACTTCTGAAATATAAAATTTCATTTTTTCAAGTTTATAGACTGAATATCGAGTAAAATAAACTTGCAGGTATCGGGGGAACCACCAAAAATATTCAAGTGCTAGGGTCTTCAAACGTCTTAATCCGGCCCTGAGTGAACACCGTACGTGGATAACGTTGTTTAATAAAAGTATTTTTTTTAAAGTTTAAAAAAATTAACAGTTAAAAAATTTAAAAAAATAACAAATATTTAAAATAATATTGCAGATATTCATATTTTTAAATTTAAAATATTCGTAATGAACAGAACGGCTTATAATTTTGGTCCCGTCAGTGGCTGTTGTTGGCAGGTTTTATTGTATAAAATTGTGAAATATGGACAAAAGGCAGTTGAAGTTGCTATATCTACATCTCAGAAGGAAACGGAGGGATAGACGTATGTAGGTACATTATATTAATGAGCAGGGACCCTCATATGGTGTTTTTAAGGGTATTTATGGCAAATAATTAAAAAAATTCCGCGCAAAATCACCTTCAAAAAGTAGCCAAAGATGCGGACGAATTCGCTCCGCATCGTCTGAATGGCTCCGAATAAACCTATTGTCAAAACTTCTATGTGCGGATGCGGAGCCCGCACTTAGGTTTTGACACATGCGGACGACGTCCGGACCCGCATGAACATTTCCTATAACTGCATGACACAAAGTCATGCAGTCATGACTTTACGTCTCGCGTGGGCCCGACATCACAGACGTTGGACTGTTGAGGACTGGAAACACATTGCCTGGTCTGACGAGTCTTGGTTCCAATTGCTTCGAGCTGATAGACGTGTACGGGTATGGAGACAACCTCATGAATCCATGGACCCTACATGTCAACAGGGGACTGTGTTCAAGCTGGTGGAGGCTCTGTGATGGTATGGGGCGTGTGCAGTTGGCGTGATATGGGACCCCTGATACGTCTAGATACGACTCTGACAGGTACGTAAGCATCCTGTCTGATCACCTGCACCCATTCATGTCCATTGTGCATTCCGACGGACTTGGACACTTTCAGCAGGACAATGCGACGCCCCACACGTCCAGAATTGCTACAAAGTGGCTCCAGGAACACTCTTCTGACTTTAGACACTTCCGCTGGCCACCAAAATCCCCAGACATGAACATTATTGAACATATCTGGGATGCCTTGCAACGTGCTGTTTAGCTGTTCTCCACCCTCTCTTACTCCTACAGATTTATGGACAGCCCTGCAGGATTCATGGTGTCAATTACCTCCAGCACTACTTTGTAAAGCTACACTGAAGAGCCAAAAAAAACTGGCACAACCTGCCTAATTTCGTGTAGGGCCCCCGCGAACCCGCAGAAGTGCCTATAAACAACTATATTAAAGTGCCTATAAATTATTAGTGCCTATAAATAAACTCGAAAATCGGCCGGAAAAATAATTGAAATATCACAAAATAAAAACTGAATGCTCACTAACGAAATTCCGGCGTATGAACGCTCATACGAAAAGCCCATTTTGGCAGATCGACAACGCTTCTGTTGTTCTGGCACTCCTAAGCGATTGTCTAGGTCCTCCTAATAATAACGCCGGACTCGGTCATATATACCACTCTCATGCTTGCGTTATATGTATGGGTGGAAAAAGTGAAAACTAGGTCAAAAATTGCGCTGAGAAGCGTGGAGGGGCCTTTCGGATATATTTGACCGATCAGAGCCCAAATTGCTACGAAATGGTCTCATAGGGTGTTAAGAATAAGAAAAACCAGAAATAGTACATATAATCAAAATTATACGCGGATACACTCTTCGAACGGGGGCGGCGGCAGCGAATGTCCAACTCCACCCTCCAAGCTATGTCAATAATACTTTTTCACAAAATGGGGGAGGGCGATCCGTTGCATCCGCCAATGTGCAGTATTATAATTTTTTTTTTTCACCCTCTTGCTTTTACACAAAATTGACATGCTAATTTTTTTAGATTTATATACAGTAAATTTCAAATAAGTATCAGTGAATCGCATGAAGCGATAGTTTCTAAACAGATATTGTATTTTTCTTGGGAAAAAAAAAAAAAACAGTGTCGGGAAAGAATATATGCAGATATAATATTTTCTACACATGGTATCTGCAACTGATGTGAGATACACTTTCTTGTACAATTCATTTCCGAAGAAAATCATATTGGTGATCTATCATATACGTGAATGAATGGACACTGTAGCATGAACTCAATGAACCGTCACTGCCAAGACCGGGGAAGGCGAGCATCTTTGAAACTGCGTTTGGTGCAGTGACTACCTACCAATTTTCAAACAGAGGATCAATTTAAATACACTTAAAGCCTTGTGTCTAATTTAGATTCATACACGGTAATGTGTGACGGTCCATGTCCGAAGGCTAGCGTTTTTACACACACGAAATGAAATACGCTGTACTTCGGACTTTGTAACACATATAATAGTATCCAAGTGGCGTACCCGGGTTTTTAGCAATGGGGGAGCGAAATTGTAAAAGGCGCCTTTTCCTGATCAAGGCTCAAATTTAAAACTATGCATTTGTTGAGAGTACTTTAAATTTCAATAAAAATATCAATTAAATTTATTTTTTATTTTCCGTTTATGTTTATTTGTTAAATTAATTACTTTTGATTGATTTTTATTTTTTTAATCAATTTAAAATTTTTTAATAATATTTTTGTACATATATACTGTATGCTTATAAAATACAAACTCTAGAGCTATAACAGGTAAATTGCCCAACAAAGTGACTGAAAAAATAAGGTTAAATATTAAAATAATCTAAGAAATGAAACTTTAGAAAATTTTTCCCAATTCCATCCAATTGCTTTCATTATGTTAAACTGTTATCATAAGCAGATATCACAAACTACTACATTGCAGACGCTCACGCAAACGGTGCTGTTTACCGAAAAAGTTTTGGAACTACCGTTCAGGGATTTTTCAAATGAATTACCGTGTGCCAGATGATGCCATGTGTGCGTAATATATTTTGGAGTTTCAGAGGCGTGTAAAGTGTTTGAAGTGCAATTATCCGTCTTCCCAATCAGATGTGGAAGTGGCATGAATCGACTAAATAGCGAGTGAAATAATTTTAGTGCTCATTGGATCTACCTGCTTTCTTGTTGCAATAGTATGATTTAAACCATTCAAGTATGTTTCCTCTCACTCCTATTTCAGATAGTTTATTTGTTAAAATGTATAAATCCACAAAATCAAATGCTCTTTTCAAATCTAGGAACACAGTTATGCAACATTTATTATTGTTGAATCCATTATTTGAACAGTTAGTTAGATCGAGTAATGCCAATCGACATTACTCAATCTAACTAGGGTTCCTGATCCATAGTGAGATTTGCAAAGAAAAAAATATTAAAAAAAATTTCAAAAAATATATCGGTTGCACAGTATAAAAATATTTGATGAGTGGATGGCAGGAGGAGTGACATCTTTTATAAAAATATCTTTAATTTAAAATGAATATGGCAGGACTACAAAGTAAATTAATATAAAAACTTTCCTCTCTCAACAAAAAGTGCAGCCATTCATCAGGGCATTTCAAAACCAACTAACTGTGCATCCTTGATGACCTTCACTCTGTGGACAGCTTTGACCGATTCCCCCCAACGCCTTTAGAAGTTCACTCCAAAAGTCAAAAATGAAAATTTAATCAGTTCGAAGAGCACGTGGATAAGTAAAAAAGATTGCAAAAATCAACTATTTTTGATTTTTTTTTTTTTTTGCAAAATTGTTTACAAGCAGTTATTGAAGCTAAAGGAGATGCTGCAAAATATTCAACATTTAATTGAATTCATTTTGAATGATTTCTCATAAGTTTTGTAACATTATCATAATTTTTTGAATCAAGTAAAAAATTAATGTAATTTTGTAATTTTTCCGAAATGCCAATTTTTTCTAAATTTTTAGTTTGTTTTTATTTACATGTTACATTTTTCTGCGAAATATGTAGAATCAGTCAACGTAGTTTGGAAATTGTGGATATTTGCATTCCAATGAAATAAAATCAATTTGTAAATCATGTAATGCATTTTTCACGTTATTCTAATTTTTTGAATTGGAGCTGTAGCTTAGTTTTTTTTGTTGTTTTTTTCATTTTACTCATCTTCAAGAAAAAACTCGTCCAGATTCTATAACACCACTGTGTTTGGTTGTTTTAGGGCTCAGAATCTCAGAGTTGCTTTACATCTTTCTTTTCTAAACACTGACTACCTAACACAAGCTAGTAATCTAACTGAGGTGCCTATTGATAAGTTGGTATTCTAGGAGCTAAAAATCTAGCCATTACTTCCTAGGCTCAGTGGTCTTTCCACTATAGGATCCATAACATACCCTATTTTTCCTGTAGGCATCTAAAACTAAGCTCTACCAGATTGCCTCAACAGAATGAGTGTTTGGTTGTCAGAACTAAGGTGCCAAAGAAAGGTGTTTTTAGGAGCTCTACCATGAATGGTCAATAGCGGACAAAAAAAGCTTCACTAAGGTGTAGGCAAAATATTTGTCCTATGGAAGGGAGCAGGTTGCCCTGACCATGCGGTCAGATGAAGAGCTTAATAGCAATTTTAAAAAAATGATGGTAAGGAAATCCCTACACTTTTCTCTTGCCTTCTCTCAAATGAATAGCACAAACCCATTCATGGTGAAACTGCAAGAGGAAGCATGCAAATGGAGTTTTTTCTTAATTAGGCATATAATCCTTTCAGTCAATAGAGACAGAAAAGAAAAAAGTTTTGTGGATCAAATTTCATTTAGGAGAATAGGTGTCAGTGCAAGTAAAACTTTGATTGGGGAGCAATTACTCCTCCTGTGCACCCCCCTCCGGCTACATTACTACAACAAGTGAACAATCTTTATCGAAAGTAGAAGGGGCTGAAATCATTCCAAGAAAATTTCCGGATTGGAGTGAATATTTCCTTAGAGCAGTGCTTTTCAAAATTTTGCCACAGATTTTGCTCTCTCGTCCAAATCACTGTGAACCCGCGACTCCCCCCACATTATTCTTTAACAGCTACCTTGATACCTCGGTATTCGTCGATAATCCATCCGTTTTGTTCAATATCTAACTCCTGATACAGGTTTTGTACAAAAAATCATAAGCTGCATTAATGCGGGCTAGTTACACTGACTCGATAAGATTTACTCTAGACTGGGATACAGATTACAACTAAACTTAAGGTGTCTTCACATTCTCCTAAAGCAGGGTTTAAGCTACGGTCACATTTTTCGCAAAATGCAAAAGAAAATCATAGAATGCGAAAAAAGTAGTAGCCACTTTTGCAAAAATGCGTACAGGAGGTACGCAAGGAGTAGACATCCATTCCATCAATCATTACATTAGCATTGTAGCATTTTGCTAAAGCTTGTCCTCCCCCCCCCCCCCTCATTTTCGCTTTTTTGCGAAAGGAATTTTTTATCCAGCTTAAACCCTGTCCTAAAGTGATTCTTCCACTTTTCTGGGGCTAAATTCGTCTTGGACTGGAGTATGCCGTAAGGGCTTAGAGACCGTACCTACAGACAGAAGTGAATTCATGGTGTTGCTGCTTGTGAGCTACACAAATTTTGCTGCCCCTCTACCATTTTCTAAAAAACTAATAGATAAAAATAAATAATAATAATAAATAATATGACATGAATAATAATAAATAATAGTCTAATTTTCTTGACTATTCTTTCCTTGAATTTGCCACTCTCTGCAATAAATACAAATGCAAGGCCATAACAGGGGAAATGCCAAACGAGGTGGCTCAGGAAAAAATGCCCACGACAAATATTGATGTCACATATTTTTAAAATACAGCAACCCCCAATTAAAAATGCAATTACAAAAACTAGAAACCATATATACCTGATAAAATATTATACAATACCCACAAAATATATTTATGGTTGTCTAACTAAACCCATTTGGCCTCCCTCCTCCTCACACTTTCTCTCTAGAGTCACTATTATAGTCATTCATTTGGTCACTGCCATAGTTGCACTCTCTCTAGGTTACTCACTGACCTAGCCCCTTGCTCTGTAGATCACTTGTTTGGTCATTCACATGCTTGGCCATGCACTGTGGGCAAGCATGACCTATTCTTTTGTTGTCTGGATAGAAGCGGAATTATTGTGGGTTCAGACGACATCTGGAAAGTGGCTGGAGTCAACTGGATGGCTAAAGCATCAGACAGAGCAAAATGGAAAAATTTAGAGGAGACCTTCATCCAGCAGTGGACTGAAAATAGTTGTTGATGATAAAAATTTTGCTGCCCTTCTCCATTCTATTAATTTTATTGGACACTCATTCCCCAAATTTGCTGCCCCCCTGTGTTATAGCCGCTAAGTCCCCTGTAAATATGTCACTGCCTACAGAAGGACATAGACATGATTGAGGGAATACAGGGAAGGGCTATAAGTGCTTTATTTTTATATTCAATTCAAACATTTGTACACTGCACTTTAAAGTGTTGTCGTTTACAACAGAAAAATTTAGAAATTATAATCATTTGAGATAAATGTGTTTATAGCTTTGTGCACCCACTGTGAGCACAAATTCGATGACCATTTGTTATACAGTGCAAGTTATGAGCAGGGCTATCTCAAGAGTGTCATGGAACCAGGACAGGATTAACCATTAAACAAAATATGCATATGCTTCGGGCAACAGGAGAGAAGGGGGCAACACACAAACAATGATCAAATAGCATTTTTTTTAATGAAAATTTTTTTTCCCAGCATCAACCATTTGGTAGAAAGTCTTGAAATTTTAAGAGCGCATGATGATTCTACAGTTGAAGATATTTATTGAAAAGTTAACCGAGGGAGAGTAAAGGGGAGCGGGTCTGGTGCTCTGGACCAGAAAGGGAGGCTGTGAACCATGGCATGTTCGTGTAACCTAGATACTTAGGGAGCCGGAGGATGACTTAAGGCTAAGGACCAGGAAGAATATAGAGTTTACTCTTTTTGCATTAAAAAGGATGGGAGAAGGGGTGCCAAAATAGATACAGACCCCCTCTACCAAGGCATGAAGTAAATTGTCATTTCTAGTTACGGCCCTGAGGGTGACACAAAGCAGAGAAACCAAGTTAATTCTGTGGTGTTTGGTCAGAACATGGTCACTCCAAAATCAAATTTTTGAGATATAAGCACTTTCATTGCCATTTAAAAATGAAAAATAAAGCATACACACCAATATGAATGAAAATATCATACATCAGCATGTTATTCAATTGTATGCACGTATTTGTGCATTTATATCACTTCTAATTGGTTACAATTAGCAAGACTTACTAGATCAAAAAGCTATTTTTTGGAGATATCATGTTCTGACCAAACACCAGAACCCATGCTAATGCTCAGTTTTGAATTGTGATTTTGAACAGTTTGCATAAAGTAAGCCCAGAGCCATTTCATCAGCATCGTTTTGCTCTTCCCTCCCAGGAAGAAATTTTCTGAGACCCTCTTCGCCCGACCTAGCTATAAATACCTACCTACCAATTTACATACTTATTATCTCTAAAATTTCAACCAGATAAAATTTTCACGAGGTCTCCCAGACACTTGAGGTTACCGTAGCATCATGGGCCCCAGGCAGAATGATTTTTTTGAACCCAGCTCCCCTAAAAATACCCACTACCAATTCACATAGTCTCGAAAATTGTCACAGATCTAATAGTCACGAGTCCCAGGGTCATGTGGTGCAGGGAGAGGGCATTGAAAGCACTTGAGTCATAGGCGGAGATAGACTTGGAAGTCTGCGGGGGCAGTCATTATTGCTGGGGGGGGGGGAACCACGATGATGTCAATTCATCTATACATATATGCATTAGATCAGTCAACTTCACCTTTGATGCTGTGGGGCAATGCCTTCCCCCTCACATCTCCGTCCATGACTTGAGTGCACAGGGCCTTCATATAGCTCCTTCCGGACCAGATTTTAACCTGAAGGAGGGCTCTGGGCAAAGCGGGAATAGGTGTGTTTCCCCCCTTCCCCCAGCAGGATGAAAGATGTTTGGTTAGTCAGTTAATATATATGTATGCTGTTTAAATGTTGGGGCCACAGATCATACCTCCCAGTTGCCTGTGCAAAAATCGGGCCCTACAAGTGATGTTCAGAAGCCCCCCCTATCTGGCGAAGATGACATCACGGTAACAGACCTCAAAATAACGAGCCCCTTGCTATGCACCAGAGGCCCGGTTGGGCTCCATGTCCTCCAATTTAGACACCACTGGTTCCGAGTACTATTCGAATAATGTTATGTATGGTAAGCAGAAAAATGTACAATAATAATTTCCCCCGCGTCAAAACATCATCGCTGACCCCGGTAAAGGTCGTGACGACAGAATTCCGTCCATTAATAAATATACGTCGAGCCTTGTACTCACTCGAGAGCTCGAAGATCTCCGCTGGGCGAAGAACGACACCAACGACGAAGCCCTGGACGAAAACAAACGTTCACGTGCAACACTCGCAAATGCAGCCATGGCCACAACTCACCCTCGCGATGTTTACGCTTACTCTGCCGACATCGGGCTCCGGTTGGGAGGTTTTACGCTTCCACCTCAACATTATACAGTATTTGAGCTGATAGGACCAATTCCTGCAAAAACTCCTCGTTTAATATTAGCTGACTAGACGTACCGGTATTCGGCTGCCCCGGAAAAATGTCTTTAGTCCCGTTCACATCTGCAAAAATTGCGATGGTATTGGGAGCACTATTTTTCCTTCGTAATTAGGCTGACCATATTTCCTCGAGAGAAATACGATAAATTGGGATTTAAAATACGGGAAAATATGGGACATTGCCAATTATCGCCAAAACCGAACAAAGTTGCCAAATATTGTTGAAATTACGGAAACATCACAATTTCGGGAAATGAAGCATTGCTGCAAATTGCAGTGGATTAAAATGAATTCCACGAAAAAAAAAAAAAAAAAACGTTCACCGAGACAAATGTGGGAGATTAATATTCTTATTTATAGTTGTAATTACCATAATGTAATTTATGAGTTCAAAAATAATTTCAATCTAACTTCAATCTAATTTCAAAATAACTTCAATAAAGAATAAAAATTCAAGTGGGCTTCGTGTAAAATACGGGAAAAACCGGGACACTTCAAATTATTAATTAAAATTAACTTCAAACTAATTTCAAGTTCAAATTATTTATCTGCCTGTTTTTTCTTCAAAAAGTGCTTGAATAAAGCTGCGAAATTTCTTCAATGTACTGTATGGGCCAATAACTAATTTCAAAGCATCCTAAACTACATGTATTGAGATGCAATTATAAAATAATCACAGACATTAATTTTCATTTTCGTACTTGATGAAAAGACATAAGTAAAAGAGTTGAAATGAATGTTATTGCATGGATATCCAACTCAAGAGGAGGTCCGGCTAATTATTTTATACTTAATTTTCTGGGCTCCGTATCTCTAAGCGAACTTAATATTTCAAAAATGCAGAATTCAATTCAATTTTTAAAATCATTGATGTGGCGGAAAACCACACCAAATTCCCGCATTTCTACGGCAAAATTGGCAATTTTTATGGGAATCATCCCGTGCTGGTCCCTCAGTGAAGCTGATGATGACGCCTTCATATACATAATAGTGTATATAGGGATTCTGTCATAGGGCGCATTAGCGTGACCTTCGAAAGTAACACTAAGTGTAAAGTGTCACTCACGTAGGTCACGGCATTAGTCGTTTCACATGGTGACGTCACGACTGGCAGCGCTGATTCCAAACAAACATTAGCTGGGCGAGATTATAAAGGAAAACGCCATAGAACGTAGGTGAGTTTTTGTTTAAATTATTTTTCTAAAAAAATATGATCAAAAATAAGACTTATGAGCTCTTGAAATGGAAACTTCAAACTCTTATGAACATGCAATGTTAAAAATATAATGATATTTCGTCTCTAATTAGCTATGGAAGCTTTAAATTTCTCGCATGCTATCCGTTCACGTACGTTTCGCCTTAATTGCTCTGAATATATTGATTTCATTAAATTTGAATTTTTATTTATTTTCAAATAACTTCCTTTCATTAATTAATTAACTCTTTCTGATTAATAATTTTTTTTATTAAATCTGAAATTTGTTCCGATAATTCTGAAATTAACTTTTCAATCAACTTTAAGTTTTCATCAATTATGAACTTATTTCTTCCAAAAACTTAATTTTTTCATAAATTATTACTTTTAACAATTCTGAAATTACTCTTGACAATTCCAAAATTATCCTCAATAATTCTGATTTCTGTCAGTAGTTTTGCAATTATTGCTTTCAGTAATATTGATTATTTTTTTCATTAATTCTAAAATTATTATTTTTTTAATAACTCTAAAAAGGATTTCTTTTATTAAGGAGTTCTTCATAAATTTTGTAATTGCGTATACCTTTTAGATGCCGTGTTTGGCCTCCCGAAATATGTAGCCTATTTTAAATCATAGGGTTCCCCCCGACGACCCCTTTAATGTTTCAAATACACAGCCTTACTATTGATTCTGGAAAGCATCTCACCGTTCTAAATACAGCAGTACGGATTTCAGCGGTCAGATTTTTTTAACGATTTTTTTTTAATTTAATATTTTTTTCTATGTAAAGCAGCTAATTTCTAAAAATGGTCCGCTGGACTTCTGCAAAAAGCTCGGAGGGCCACATTTGGCACACGGCTCCCACAAGGGTAGGCTGACAAAGCGGAGGATTTCTCATTTTTTGCTTTTTTCACGTTATAAATTAACCATAGAAGGGCCCGTGAAAAGTGTGACCAAGGGCCCGTGAAAGATCCCAGCCTAGGGGTTCCTGCTCTAGGATGTGAGAGCCAAGGCCCCTGGCCTAAGCGAAGTTGTGATTAGTTTCTACTTTTTAGTATCTATTATATATGTATTTTTCTCAAATACGACTCGAAAAAATGTGACAAAGTTTCATAATTTACTTGATTCCATCAAATAACCTAAACTGGTACAAAGATAGGGAAATTCAGTGGAACCCGATCACGTCAGATCCTATGATAGAGATGATGAAAATATCTCGGGCATAGTGAAAGCGTTTACAATCAGGTAAAAAGCACATCGCCATTTTTTATAGAGAAAAAAAAATGACCCGAAATCAATTAGTTCGATTCAATGATTGGTGGATTCAAGTGATTCATGGGTTTAAGGCATGAATCAAAAGCATGGCTACTGGGATAAATGCGAGTAAGCAAATAGCATGCGAGAAATAAAAAAAGCTTTCATAGCTAATTAGAGGAAAATTATTAATATATTTTTAGCATTGCATGTTCATAAGAGTTTGAAGTTTCTATTTCAAGAGCTCACAAGTCTTATTTGATCATATATTTTTTAGAAAAATAATTTAAACAGACTCACCCCTACGTCCTATGGCGTTTTCCTTTACAATCTCGCCCAGCTCGTGTTTGTTTGGAATCAGCGCTGGCGGTCGTGACGTCACACTAATGCGTCCGATAGAGCAGATGCTCTCAACCTTTGGAAGATCGCGGCCCGGTTGATTTTTTTTTGTTAGGGGAAGGCCCTGTCATACCGTAACCCTCGAAAACTGAGAGTTTTCGAGGGTTCACTGTTGGAACCATAGATTTTTAGAAAATCGTCGCTTACAGATTTGCCGGCTAAATCTCTCATTTCCCTTATAGGTATGAAGGTCTTTTGTCCCCCAACTGTAGTTCGGACAACTACTTGCGTACTTGACAAGTGTTAGAATCAGAGAATTCTTCGATTATCCGTTGTTTAAGGGTCTCATACTTGTTTGTTTCGGGTGGGTTCAATAAAATATCTGAAACGGAAGCGAGCGTTTCTGGATCTATAACCGCAATCACGTTATTGTATTTGGTAGCGTCGTTAGTTATGGCGGATATTGAAAAACAACTTTCCACTTGAATGAACCATAACTTTATATTTTGCCGCCATATGGGCGGGAGTTTCAAGGCAACGCGACAAATTTGTAAGTTTTCTGGTGATGGGTCAGGTGGCGAAGGGTTAGGAGAGTTATCGTTAGGCATTTTTGGATACAGACTTTTATGCGAATCTAGTTATATAATTGCGAAAATAAAAATAAGAATATTTGTTATCCTGACCAAACAAAATAGAGCGATCACAAAAAGGTCCTACCCTGATCTTAATGGCATCGGCGGTGCTGCACACATTGGGCTTCAGCTGAGTAGATTCGTCATCTTTATGTCATCAGAAGGTTGCTTCGGTCTAGGTCACCACTGTTACTAACTACTTTTATTGTATCATCGAGAACATAACATGTTGAATCAGCATTATGTTCAGGTCTGTCTAGTCACAAAAACTTCTCTCGCGCAGTCCCCGCACTTGGCGACTGTTGGCCACAGTCTTTGGTGAGCCGCCGCACATATTTACATGTAGTATTGTTATATGTGATTAGCTGGGAAAATTCACGTGTTCTGATGTTGTGGTAATGGACATCAGAAATAAGTGTCCACCAGTGAATGAGAGAAACCTGACTTTTGCGTTTTTCTTGCCATCATAATAATGTGTTATGTGCTTGTACGTCTATATAATGAGATTTGTTGTTTGAGATTTGTTGTTGACAGTTGTCGAAAACTTTCCCGCCTTCTAAATCTTTTACACACAGTGGACACCTTAATGTTTATTTTCTGAAATAATTGTATTCATATTTTTTGTATTACACTTACCATGATGTACCAAAATGTCACTATTAAGAAAAACCAAATAGCATTGAGCATGCTTTTTTTAACCACAAAGTCAAAAATGAACAAATCAACGATTATGACATGAACGATTATAATGCCAGCTAACTTTTTTTTCTTCTCAGCTTTCTTATATCAGTTTCTAATTCCCCTCAAATTTTACTCACAGAACATATTAAATGTAAAATACAGGCTGCAAAATAAATTAAGTGAATTTTTGCTTCATTATTTCTCACATCTGTGGCATTTTTTAACTTGCTGTGAAGCATTTGAAGTTGCAGGCTTCTCTAAGTATCAAATGTCAAATTAAAGAAAGAAAATATGCTGACAATATTAAAAACTGATAATATTTTTGAGCATTGGGTTGTTTTCATGTATCTATGGTTTTGAAGAAGAAAAAATTTCTAAATTCATACTTCACAATCTTTGAATGCATTTTTTGCGAAATGTCAATTTTTGCCATTGCACACACGATAACAAAAAAATGGTTAGACCAATCATTATGAAATTTTCTACACTTACTAAACTAACTTAGGGCTATAGAAGGAACTAGAATCTTTGAGATTCATAGGAAATTAAAAAATTTTAATACAGTGTAATTTGAAAATTTTTTAATTTGAAAATTTTAAATTAAAAATAAAAAAAGTACTTTCCTTCATAATTTTTCTTAGAACTCCTAGTTCATTGAAATTCCACATTCATATCCTTTAGAAGGAAGCACAAGCCATTGATCTAAGTAAAAATTACTCCTGCAATCATGTGTGCAAAACACCTATGTTTTTGCGGAGGCAAAATTTAACGTTCAAGTTTTTTGCTTTAAAACTCATAGTGTGTATGAAAAATTTAAAATCATTTTCCATGCAAGATAATGATACAAGCTAAATATATGATGCATTTTAAAACATTATCATTAAACTAATTCTAAATTAATTTGGAGAGTAATCATTGCATATGCCTTGCATGAAACCCTGTGTCCCCATGAGGATATGAACCGCACTAAACGAAACAGTTAATTGTTCATTTTCTGGCTTTATAATAAAGAGAATAGGGAAAATAAGGTTATTCGAACACATTACATACCAAATCATTGCTCAGGACTTTTTCCTTTGGGAAAGAGCGTAAATCATCCCAAGATGGTACGCTACGGATTCAAACGAATCCTTGGGGATATAAAGGAGATAAATCACTGTATTCATATTAAGATGTCATTGGATTTGTCTTATCAAGAAATGTCCGTACAAAACATACACTTAAATAATTGATCTGTGATTTTATAGATAGTTTTTGACGAATTTTAATATAGAAATACAGTATCTACAGGGTGATCATAATTAAAGTTCGTGCGAGAATTCAGTATCATCCGAATACAGCCAAATTTTAAGGATATCTTAATGAGACCATGTGAGAGAGATTTAAGCAATTGGAAAAATAGTTCAATTTTCGACCACCAGGTGAAAAAATTAAGCTTTTTATTGAATTTTCCTTTTTTCCATGGTTCATATAGCGTATATACCAATTTTCAATGTATTACGTCCATTAGAACGGGCGTTACATAGGTCTGAGTAGTTTTCTGAATAGTTTCAGTGTACTGACACTGCTCAGACCGATGCAGACGTCCGTCAGTACACTTTATTTCTTTCAAAACGGACACGACTCAGGTCTATCGCCATGGGCAATTTACTACTGAGTGAGCTATGCCAGAAGTGTGTGTGTACCTAATTTAGAGTGCGTAGATGGTGCTGTGTCTGATTTTTCAGAAGTGAAGTGATTCAAATATAATGATTGATTAGGTGTACCGTTGTAGATCGGTTGTTCTCTGGCGAAACTATTCAACGGAAAGATCGGCTCTCATTCGTGCCTCAAAGTTGGCCCTTATTGAGACTATTTGGCGAAAAAGTTAGCCAACACATTTGTTTTCTATTTTGTTTAATGGTACAGTTAATTATAATAATTCGATTACAGACATACGCAAATACATGATGATAACGGACACACGATTACAAAAATGCTATCGTAACAACAACGCGGTGCGAACTGCCTAAACGTCCAATAGCCGTAATACGATACAATGACATGTGCGCCATCTGTCTGACAATAATATAACCACATACATAACATCTAGCATTGCAAATGTCGCCTTCATAATCCAAGTCGGTCCGGAGGTTTTCTTTTTCGAGTGGACCTACGAAGCACAGGGTGGGCAGGTAGCGTTGGCTCGACATCCGATGACACAACATCACCAGTCTCATCTCCAGCCGTCTCGTCCTCAGCCGTGTGTGGCCGATCCTCCGCTCCAGGTCGGTTGTCAACACCAGTGTGAGAACCTGAAAAACAAAATTGATCATTATTACTACGAGACTGTTCTCCCGAAGTGGCAAGAGGAGGCACATCTCGGATATTCTCTTGTTCATCACTCTCGTCCTTCACAGCTTCTCCGCATTTCCGGATTTGGTCGACATGGCGTCTCCAGATTTCAGGTCCCACTTGCACGCTGTATGACAGGGTACCATCTCTGTTCAGTACAGTTCCAAACTTCCATTTCTCAACACCACGATAGTTCCTAACAGCAACTTTTTCTCCCGCTGAAAATTCACGATGAAATGCATGAGTGTGTGATTCTTGTTTTCTCTGCACACTCCCTCTCACATCAGGATGCATCAAGTCCAATCTGGTACGAATCTCTCTTTTAAAAACAACATACTCGGCTTTTCGCCAGTTAATGAGTGCGGTGTTATTCTATACATCAGTAAGAATTGTTGCAATCTCTTACGTAGATCCGATTCCGTAAGAAAGGTAGATTTTATCGAATACTTGAATGACTGAACCATTCTTTCAGCCTGACCATTCGTCGCAGGTTGGTATGGAGCCGATACTACATGTTTGATACCATTTGACTTGAGAAATTCCTGAAACTCCATGCTCGTGAAATTTGTTCCATTATCGGAAACCAAAGTTTGAGGCAAACCAAACTGAGCAAACAATTTTCGAAGTTGTGATATAGTGGTACTACCAGTTATGTTTCGTGTTATAATGATTTCAGTCCACTTGGAATATGCATCACAAACTACAAGAAACATTTTTCCAAAATACGGACCTGCATAATCGATATGTATTCGTTGCCAAGGACCATTTGGTCATTCCCAGGGATGTCGCAAAACTTTTGGTGGTTCTTTTCTTGTTTTCTGACAAGATTCACAATTGGATACAAAAACCTCGATATCTTTGTCTATACCAGACCAAAAGCAATGACTTCGTGCTAAAGCCTTCATTTTGATTATACCAGGATGGCCTAAATGTAGTTCTTCAAGAACTTTCTGCCTAAATTTTTGTGGAATGATGACCCTATTTCCACGTAAAATACATCCATGTTGCAACGAAATTTCAATCTCTTTTCCCTTCCAAGGTGCGGGTAGTTCAGTCCCTTTTAGCAAGCAGTGATACAGTTCAGAAAGAGATTTGTCATGTTGAGTAGTCCTGGAAATTTCTTGAGCAGTTAGAGGTACAGTTTCAATTTGCATTACATTAAAACAGTCAACTTCATTATAACTGTCCTCTTGAGACTCTACAGGTAGTTGCGAAAAGGCATCAGCGTTCCCATGATCCTTGGTGTTTCGATACTGAATCGTATAATTAAATGCTTGTAAAAACATAGCGTAATGCAACATTCGTGTAGCCGAGAGTACAGGTAAACTTTTGTGTGGAGAGAATATTGACACTAAGGGCTGATGGTCCGTTACTAGAAAGAAATGTCTCCCAAACAAATAATGGTAGAATTTTTTTACACCCCACACTATACTCAACGCTTCTTTGTCAATCTGAGAATATTTCATTTCAGTCCTTGAAAGTGCACGTGATGCAAACTTTATGGGTCTTTTCCAAACCATCCGGCATATAATGACTGAGTACGGCGCTAATGCCAACCGATGAAGCATCGGTCTGTAACACGAGAGGCAATTTAGGGTCATAATGAGCTAAAATTCGATCAGAAGCTATCTCTCGTTTCAAGAGCACATATGCATTTTGGCATTTTTGATTCCATATCCACTCACTATCCTTACGTAGCAAATTATTCAAAGGTGCAATCATTGTCGACAAATTTGGACAAAATTTCCCATAATACTGAACTAATCCCAGGAAACTTCTCAGTTCGGACACATTCTTAGGTGCTGGTGCATTTAATACGGCGTTCACTTTTTCTGAGGTTTTCCATAGACCCTTCTTATCGATTTTATATCCGCAATAATAAATTGATTCCCTGAAAAACTCACTTTTATTTTTGTTCACCTTCAAACCATATTGTTTCAGGCGCTCGAACACAGCATTCAATCTTTCAAAGTGTTCAGCATCAGAGGCTCCGGTAATTTTGATATCATCCAAATACACATGAACGCCGGGGATTCCAGCCAGAACTTGTTCGATACTCCTCTGCCAAATAGCAGGTGCTGACGCTATCCCGTAGTTCATCCTCTTGTATCGGAATAACCCTCTGTGTGTATTGATAGTCAGTAGGTGTCTATCTCTTGGTTGCACTGTCATCTGTAGGTAAACTTCGGCGAGATCAATCTCGGAAAATGCTTTTCCTCCCGCAAGCTCCGCAAAGATGTCATCTATTTTCGGCAACGGATGTTGATCAACCTTTAGAACCGGATCCAGGGTAGCTTTGTAATCGCCACATATGCGAATGTTTCCATCACGTTTCACCACTGGAACGATGGGGGTCGCCCACTCACTATGGTTCACAGGTTCAAGTACGTCTTCAGAGACTAATCTGTCCAGCTCTTTCTCGACACGTTCTTTCAGTGAGAAAGGGATTGGTCTCGCTTTCATGAATTTCGGCTTGGTTCCTGCTTTCAATTCGATGTGACACTGTAATTTCTCCAACCGACCAAGATCCGGGGTGAAAATTTCAGAATATTTTTGAAGCAAGGTCTCAAGCTTTGAAGATCTCGAACCTTCTTGGGTGAGATATTTCATCTCAGGCCAGTTGATTTTCAGGGTTTGTAGCCATTCCCTTCCGAAAATTGCATTTACTGGTTGATTCACCAAGTACAGGTTCTGAGTAGTAGATTGCTTTTCATAACGTACTTGCACGGTAACTTGACCCACTGGATGCACCAACGATTGATCAAAGTTCTTTAGAACCAGGCTCGTTTTCAGAATTTTTACACTTGGACATATTTTCTTGAATTCCTGTACATTCATGCATGATACTGCGGCACCGGTATCCAACTCCATGGAAAGTTTCTTTCCCCCAAGGTATACATCAAGCATCAACTTCTTGTTTCTATTAGCGTGTTGACAGGAAACACGTCAGATTCCGGGTTTAGCTGATTCACATTAGTTTTCGATCTACACACTTTCTGTAGGTGTCCTTTCTTTTTACAAAATCTACATATGCTGTCCTTGAATTTACACTGATGAGCCATGTGAAAAGTGCTCGAACAACCATAACAAGCACGATTTTGTCTCGCTGGTTTCACTTTGTTTCGATTCCGAGTTCGCGTTGCTCTGGTATCGTTTTCCGATAGGTGCCATTCGAGACACTTCGCTGATTTTCTTCACGCCGAGCTGCGACAGTTGATTATGCATTTCTTGGTCATCCTTCGACGCAGTTTCTAAGCCGAGAGCTGTAGATTTCGCAGTACCGTAAGTCAAATTCTCGACAATCAGAAGTTTCTTTTGGATATTTTCGGAAGTCAAACCCATAACGAACCTATCACGTAACATCACAGACAGATTCGGTCCAAAGTTACAAGTCTGCGAAAGTTTCTGTAATTCGATCGTGTAATCCGCTATTGACTCACCTTGAAATTGATTCCTCTTGTAAAACTTGTAGCGTTCCGTCATCTCGTTCGGAGTCAGATGTCATCGTAACAGGGTGACGATCTCGTGGTAGGACTTTGTAGACGGGAGATCCGGAGTGGCCAGGTTCTTTAGGATCCTGTAGGTGCGTGGCCCGAAGGCACTCAGCAAAGCCGATGCTTTCTTCTCTTCGGGTACATCGTGACCGGCGAAATATGATTCCAGTCGCTCCTCGTAGCTATTCCAATCTTCAACGGATTCATCGAACTGTTCAAAATGAAACTGGAACGGTGCGGTGCCAACTGGTTGAGGTCGCGTATTCATCTCATAAACAGATACGGTTCCAGTTCTTTTTTAATCCTCGGTCGCCAGTGTTTTCTATTTTGTTTCATGGTACAGTTAATTGTAATAATTCGATTACAGACATACGCAAATACATGATGATAACGTACACACGATTACAAAGATGCTATCGTAACAACAACGCGGTGCGAACTGCCTAAACGTCCAATAGCCGTAATACGATACAATGACATGTGCGCCATCTGTCTGACAATAATATAACCACATACATAACAACATTAAACAAGACCCGACTCGAGTGAGAGAGCTTGTCAGATGAAGGTAAATGCCCGAAGCGGGGGCTAAAAAACCGTCGAGCAACAATGGCTCCTGAGCCTCAACAATGACATGGCTTTCGAAATGTTTAATTTGGTTATTGTGGTTCTCAAACAATGCGTCTGAGACATGTTCATTCCTTTACAATGGTTTGTCACTTCTTCAATGCTCCCACTACATTGAGAAAACCCAAGTAGCTCCGGTTATTATAGCTACTACGTTATAAAATGTATCAGCGTTTTAATTGCGATTAGCTTCCGTGACTGTAAAGCCAGCCTGAAACCCTAACACGAAGATAAAATCATGTGAAGGAGGTGTCATAGGAGATATGCCTTAACCTATTCATTGGCATAAGATAACTCTCCTCCTCCAAGAAAGCTTCTTAACCCTTTGAGTGGCATGAACTTGTCTCCTTAAAATCCCCTTATTTAGCATTGACAAGCAAGTCCAGATATTTTGTAAAATTGATTTCTCAATGGAACACTCACTCTCCACCCCTTAGTTTGCATTGCTGAAAATCAGAAGAAAGCCTACTTTATTAAGAAAGATATGGCATTTTGAAAAGGGTATAGTGATTTATGCTGTACTTATTATTCTGCTTATAGTCCAGACAAATTATAGCCTACATAGTTCCTTGCAAAATGGCGAGTGTTTCTAATTTTTGAATGTGTTGAAGGGGGCAAAGCCACTGGTAATAAAATCAAGTTTGGGGAAACGAAAGCCCTGCGCAAGCTGAGTTATAATAAAAAAAAATCAAAATTTCCGGATTTTTTTGGTTTTTGCTCAATATTGATGAAGAATTTTATTTAATTTATTACACATTAATTAAACATTAAATATTAATAAATTTTCAAAGTAAACACAACAGTAGGTAAATACAATCAAATACACTGCTCAAAACAATTAGGGAGGGGAGCACATGTTTTAACAAAATTACGCAAAGATGTATACCGATAAGTAACATGAAATGAATCATCCATAATTTAAAGCCTAGCAGGAAACGGAAGAAGAAAACTTCATATGCAAATCAAAGTTCATGACGTCAAAAACCAGAAAAAGGAGATAAGGGCAGAAATCGGGATGTTGCAGGAACGTCTGTTTTACTGCCGTAACTGTGAAATTCGATTGCGCAGTATTGTTTTTTGAGACAAGGTGACTTGAGGATGTCTCAACAACGTGATTTACCGGAATCCATGGCATGGCGTGTTATAGGCAGACTGGAATCCGGGCAAACACAACGTAGTGTCGCGGACGCTGTTGGAGTCGCCAGAAGTGTTGTTGCAAGGCTGTGGAATCGATTCCAAGAAACAGGAAATGTTAGACGTCGACCAGGGCAAGGTCGGCCACGCGCCACTACAGCAACTGATGACCGGTATGTACGGTTAACAGCCCGTCGAAACAGAACAGAGAATGCTACGCAGCTGCAAAGACGGTTGCTCTTGGCAACAGGACGAAGGGTGTCCAGCAAAACAGTACGTAATCGGCTTCATGAGGGAGGGCTCTATGCACGTAGGCCAATGGTCTGCATTCCGTTGACCCCACGCCACCGTGAGGCCCGAAGAATATGGGCTGCTGAACTTGAAGCTGAAACAATACAGCGTATGGAATGGCCAGCGTGCTCTCCTGACCTGAATCCAATCGAGCATATGACGCATTGCTGCGCGACCAAGGCCGCCTGTTACTGTCCGAGACTTGCAGATTGCACTTCTTGAGGAGTGGAACAGTATTCCCCAAAGTCTGATCGATAACCTCATCGCATCCATGGCAAACAGGTGTGCAGCAGTCTTAGCTGTTCGAGGAGACCACACGCCCTATTAAAACTCATGCATCATGTCTAAACAGTACTTTTTTTATCGTTTACATGTAACCAAATTGTTGCCCTAAATCATCTTTTCATGCTTTTTTCCATATTTTCAAAGAATTAAAGCTTAATTCCAAATTTTTTTACGTCTTTTTTCTGTATTGCGCATTGATACGTGTGTACTATCCATTCTTTGCCAATACGTGGCTGTCTCGCACGGTTTCCTTCACTTTTTTGCTTGCTCCCCTAATTGTTTTGAGCAGTGTATTAAATGTTACATAATGATGTTACATACTTGGAGGGTTGGTGGCAAGCCCCCTCAAATTGCTCAAGAACATCCAGAGGCTTATATAGGGCCGTCTTAAGATTAACATGGGTCCTGGGCCAATTGATTTTTCCGAGGCCCTACCAAACAAATTTTCGAAAATTTCAACCAGATCTCATTTTTGTGAGGTCCCTCTTCGCTTAAGGCCCCCCGGGCCCATTCCTTAAGACGGCATTGGCCTTATCTTCTTCATGTATGTTGCTGTCTTCCGAATAGGAGCGTTTTGACATGACTAGCCACGACAGAAAGTGCTAATACCTGAACAGTTTAGGCCTGCTTTTAGACAGGTGCAAGCCCCACAGCACTGTTTCTTGCAGAGACATGATATAAATTTCAGTATTTCAGTAAGGATTGAGGTGCAGGATCCTTACTGGCTTGAATTGATGCGAGTCCTTGATCTGTGCGCATCCAACCCCAGAGTCTTTAGGTTGTCTTTCAAACACCAACCACTTCTGGACTGTGTGGTATGTGCGGAAGGAATGGTATCTGGCAGCGTCTTGTGTCGTTCATTCATTACTCTTCACGCTCTGAGTTGAGGGAAAAACTCAGTTTAAAAAACTGATTGCAGATGGCAGCACTACACATAACAAACATTGCATAGAAACAAACTTCACGGAAGGTTCACTATACACACACACACACACACATTCCAACATGTACCAATTTGTTAGAGGTTCCGCAGAGGAATATGGACGAGGTGCATTTCTGGTTTAGTAGTAGCGTCTTGTGTCGGTGGCCTAAGACTTAATTTTCTGGTTTTTGCAAAACCTTGCTGAAATGCATGTAACGGAGGTGATCCAAATTTTGTGTGTTCATGTCACCCCCCATACAAAGTGATGAGATTCTTCTCTTCTGCACTGGCTATCGCCTCAGAAGAGGAGTGTTGTAGTAAGAACACTGGAACTAATTCTTTTAGCTGAGGATTTTTTTAAGTATAAAGCAGCATTTGATTTTGCCTTGGCCAAAAATTGGCGTCACATCCACTGACGGTATGCAGGAAAAGGACAATACCTGGTAAGCAGCTTGATGAATCATATTTGAAGGAGGAACTACAATATAGTAAACCAACAGACTCACCACTCTTGAATCGACTTCCACTCTTGTACAGGTACCCATTGTTCACATTAGGAGCCAATCCAGTGAGAAGCATTAACATTCCCCAATGATGATTAATATTCCCCAATGATGATGACTTGCTTATAAGCTGAAGGTTTGGAAAGTGCTGTCTTCACAATGTCGACATCTGCATCTTCCACAGCCTGCTTTACGTCAATGCTGTATTGCTGAAATGCGTTGCATAGCACTGCGATAAGATGTCGTTTGTTCCTTTTATCAGTAAGAAATTTTTCCTGTTTCACTGAGACGAGTTTTGTATCGTCTAATAAGATGATGTCTGCACAACACTGCACAGTGGATCGACGCATACATTCAGCACTATTAGTATTTCTTTGGGCTGCATCCACTGGATGGAATGATCTCTGTTCAAAAAACAACGGCCTCTTTCCGTCAAAAACAACGGATGCTTTGTGCAACAGATACTCACCATCAACCACGACAAATGTATTTTTACTAAATGTCACACATTGCTGGAGACTGGAGTATTAAGCTGAGTACATAGCGTATTTTATTCCCTTTTGCATCCCTTTTTTTGAGAACAGAGACATCGGGAAGGGTGCTAGTTCATATTTAAGTACTCCTTCAACTCCTTGTCAGACTGTTTAATGATGCATAACTCTTTGGAAAAGTCTCAGCAGATCGATTTCTATTTTCTTGTCGACTACTTATATAGTGCTCGTGACGGATGATAGAGTGAACACTTTGTTCTTACGTTTAAATCTTACTTTTCCAAAGTTGTTGCCAACGATACTTCGAATCCTTTGTATTCCAATTTGTTGAGACATGTGGCAGTTTATCTGTTCACATCCGACAACTCCACTGTTGATGAAAATTATTTTATCCTTCTTGGGAAAGGGATGTACCAAACCAATTTCTCAGTTTTGCCACTTCTGCATCGTCTCTAATAATTCGCGAAAGCCTCATATCCTGATGATGCTCAGCTGTGAAAGAATTGAGCCTACAAAAACTCACAACTTCTTCGCAAATGCACTGTAAAAAATTCATTGCCATAGTCCATCATGCAAGCACACTATCTGTGATCCCACTCCCATGAGTCAGTCCGCCATAACTTATCACGAATTTCATTAATGTTTGTTCGATAGTAATTTATATCAGACCAAATTCCCGACCAAAACTTATCGCAACAACGAACGGTTGAACTCATTTGGGTTCATTCGTTCTTTGAGGCTCAGCATATCCTGCAAGTACAGGCGCACGCTCTTTGCATAAAGAAAGTGAGCACTTTACTAACAGCGTCGAGGTGAAGCTTCCTTCCAGTCATTCGTGCGCTCTGCCTGAATGAAGTGTTTTACAAGAGTTGTCATGCGACAATGCTGGACCCATAGCTTAGAGGTGGGACCATTACCTTCCAATTTATTCAGCGCAGTTCTGAATTTGGTTGAGAATACTTGAAATTTCTCGCTTCCCTCAATCATGAGAATCAAAGATCATTCACCTTCGCCAAGCCTAGAATCCAATATCAGCTCGTTCAGCATCCATAAACTCTACCTCATTCAAGACTATGCCAGCCAAAACGAGGTTACTTAAAAGATGCGCTCGTGCATACGCATGCCCTGACACCATTTTCTCTGTGCTGTTCTCTGCATAAATTGTGGTGAATAACTGTTTCAACCCACTCCCACTCATTATCCCCCCTCCCGCCAATTGAGCTCATGAAAGACATCAAGAGATGGAAACCATCAACCCTTAGTATAACATTGTTCAATTTAGGATGATTACCACTCTCAAATATGTCTCGGGATTTCATGTATAATGGCTGGTCAAATGTAACAAAAAGCAGGTTTTCATTGAATGATTTCTGCTCTTCTCACTTGCTGTTACCTCCCCCCCCCCCCACCACATCAAGCATTGACACACAAACAAGCCTTATCTCATATAACATTCCTCCCTTCGGACCAAATTCCAGGTCTATTATATATTTTTTTTATAATATCAGCTTTGTACTCTTCAATAAGCATACCTACACATTCTAAGTGTCTCACAGCAATCGAACATCATTCATTTGTACTGAATAATCATAGTACAATAAATGTAATTAATTTGTTCAAAGAAGTTCTAGTGAAAAGGCGGAGGTTATAGCATCTTTTCTCCGGATTGTGCAAAAATTATCACATTTTCACTGCACTGTAGTTCGATAACTACAGCCCGTAGAAAAGACCATAAATAAAAAATTTGTTGCAAAAATTTTTTTTTGTCATAAAATATTATAATTCACACTTTTGCTAATGCATAGAAATCGAAATATAAAGCAAAAACCGAAAAAGTCTGAAAATTTTCACGTTTTTTCAATATGCTGCTTGCACAAGGCTTTCGTTTCTACAAACTTGGTTTTATTCTAGTGGGCATTGGTCCCTACAACAAATAAAAATTAGAGATACTCGACCTTTTGCAAGGAAACCCACTTTTCGGTACATATTGACTGGGCTATTAAAGTAGTGGTTCTAAAACTTTTGTCACTCGCTCTCAACTCCTATTGCCTATTTATGGTTCATCTGCGACTCCCCTGACTAGTTAAGTAGATGTTGTGCATTCGTAAAAGAACTACAGTACTTCAAAGTATAAATTGAAACACACATCAATATTTCCAGCTCGTCGAGACACCGCTGACAAAGGTTGGCAACACCCCAAGGAGACGCGACGCGCAGTCTGAGAGACACTATTGGGCCAAAGGATTAATTCGGCAACGACGATTTGGATATTGGGTAAAGTAATGGATTTCACCCACTTGACTGTTAACCTGTGAAAATATCTGATACTGCTATTGTTATGAAAAATATCGGTAACGCAATTTGTGGAGAAACCCTCGGGACAGTAATCTCCTGTTGCCAAACCGGAAGTGTAAAGATGTCGAACTTGTGTGGAAGTGTGTGAGACTCGAATCTTCTAGATCAGCGGTTCTCAACCTTTTTGACTCGCGGAGCCCTTTTTCGTAAAAAAACGGGTGAGCCCCGTAGGCCCATTTCTTAATTATTCATCAAAGTTATTGATTTATTTTTACTACTTAAAAGGATTGATAATTATTTTTTTGCACCAGTTGAGAACCGCTGTTCTAGATTGATCCGGAACGTCTCATATAACCTCTAGACGGTGGCGCCACAAAACCGGAACTATGCGAGAATTCTAGAATTTTCGTCATGTCTATAAAGCCAGAGTAGTAGTCAGTAATTCGAAACTTTATCCTCAATGCGAGATTGTGAAAAAAATAGCTGTTTTCGGTGAATAAATCTGTGACCTGCTGGGAAAATTGTGTCATCCTCTGCTTCTTTCAAGGACTTGTGAGAAATTATCCGGAACACTATTTAATCCTGAAGAGGAAAAAAAAACGTACACCTTACCCTCCTTTGGTCTTCTAACGTAGATTTTAGAAATTGATACGTATTTATTTTCTTCTCATCATTTGATCTGAATGCATTTTCTTTTAGGATACAGTATACTCTCGGTAATCCGGCACATATCAGACCATGTTGTCCTGTTAATGGACCGACAAACTCGGAGGGTTGTTAGTAGGCATCAAGAGGAACAAAAATTGCAATGAAGCATGGTGTCGCAAACAACGTTGAGAGGGTGAAAATCGCGAAAAACGCACGCAGGCTCTGAGTGCAGAGGAGACGAAGGGTGGATGTCAATTGATCGCTGAATGCGTTCGTGGGTTCGCTCACCTTATCTGACGTAAGCAGCGTCACGAAACGCATGCGAGAATCACCTCGATGTTACATATCTAAAGAGGTGGAATGGACGCGTGAGACCCATTGCTTGGCCTCCTCGTTAGCCGGATCTCAATCCGTGTGACTTTTTCCTATGGGGTCACCTTAAATCACTCGTTTATGCGACGCCTGTGGACACACTGGAGGATCTCATAGCGTCACTGCGGCAGACATCAAAAGCATACCTGGTATTTTAGAGCGCGTCCGGAAATCGTTTTTACGTCGTTGCAGACTGCGCAATGATGTCAGCGGTCGCCACTTCCAACAACTCTTGTAATAATTAATCAAATAAATCTTTTTGTAGTTATTATTGAACTTTTTGTCGTTCCAGCGTGACGTCGAAATCTGCATGCGTTTTTCGCGATTTTCACCCTCTCAACGTGGTTTGCGACACCATGTTCCATTGAAATTTTTGTTCCTCTTGATGTCTACTAACAATCCTCTAAGTTTGTCGGTCCATTAACAGAACACCTTGTATGTGTTATACATTTACTGAGAAATGAGTTTACATGATGAATCTGTACATTTATTTTTTCGCAATGAAATAAAGCAATTATACCTGAACTGTATTATTTTCCATTGGAGTGAAAAAAACTGGGGTTGCACTGGGGCATATTCACATTGGCAAGGACAACCAACTTCTCGCCTTTTTCTCAAGGTTTTTAATAATCTAATATTTTTTAAACGACAATTAACGTTTCGGCTGCAACGACATTGCACTCACAAGAAAAACAACAAACATGCAGACGTCTCCTTCACTATCGCAAGTGAAAGAGACAGAATCAATCGAAGCAAAGATTGAACTGCATTGACGTTATGGGTGGGTTTACAATACATGATATTATTTGGTATTGTTTTCCTCTAAGCAGCAGATGCATGCAAACACATGTGGGGACATTTTCCATTCCTGAAGCCAATTCTGAAGCCATTCTCAGCCAACACCCTTCATAGACGCCTTAAGATCTTTTATGGGTCGTTATAACGAAACTCCACATTATAGTGACCATTCCATTACAACGACCCCGGTAGGATAAGTCCCAAATGTTTTCGTAGAACGACTATCATACATGTTTTATTTTTGATATAACGATCCTCCCAATATAACGTCCATTTTCGATGGGATGAAGGAGAAATCGTTATATCGAACGTCGACTGTATGTAGTCCCTTGAGGACAAACAACATACATAGGTGGAGATAGACTTGGAAGTCTGGGGGTGCACGGTCATTATTACTGGGGGGGGGGCACGATGATGATGATGTCAATTCCTATATACTTTTATACCTTTACATTAGATCAGTCAACTTCATCTTTGACACTGATTCCCCCCACGTCCCCCCCCCCCGGTATCTCCGACCATGCAAACATACAACCACTATGTGCTGGGTTTTTTTTTTCATTTGTTGTTTGTCTTCGTGTTTTTATCTTGTCGATGTAGCTGTTAAACATGTCTATACACATATGATTTTTCTGTGAAAAAGTGGTCCCGCGACCCGCGAGAGAACAAAAGTACCCGCAAGAAAACGCCGAATTATCGGGAGTCTGCTATATTTCAAAACAAGGGTGGGGGAGGCGTGAGAGTGAACAAAATCGATTATTTTTATACCCACCGATAGTGGTCATATCACTCGTCAATTTAAACGAGAAATCCCTCCTTTTTATTCTTTTTCGATCCGGGAAATCATTTATTTGTGAGATTTATCATTGTCAGCACCCGTTTCGGAGAATGTGCCACATTCGTTCTTGTCACTTGAAGATTCTTGAGATTCGCTCTTACCAGTTGAAGGTTCTTGAGATTCCCTTCCATCGGTGGGTTTGGTTCCATCTGGGTCAGAGGGTTCCAATGATTCAGATTTATCGATTGGTTCGATTCCATCAGCATCATTCGATCCAGAAGGTTCATGAGATGCTATTTTATCAGTGGGTTCGGAGGAGGTTTCGCGGGATTCCGTTCGATCAGCATCACTAGGATCATAAGATTCTCGAGACTCACTTCGATCGGAAGCGTTCGACTGAGGAGAGACTCCAGCCATTGCTTTGCTAGAAGTTTCTTCTTCTTCCAGGATCTCATCTCTTTCGTCCAGGTACTTTGGTGCTGGTTCTCTCACATTTACTTTCTCTCCTTCCTCGGAAAGCACCTTGAAGCAATGGTTGCACACTGTTATGCGCTTGTCCGCCACCGTGATCTTATGTTCGGACGCACTTGAGTCCAATCCTCTTGCCATTGCAGATTCCAAACTGATAAATCTCTGCATCTCTGGTGCTTTTGCTTGAGGCAGGTTCAAAGCCGGGCTACTTACCGATACTTTGTTGATGTACTGCCCGATCGTCGATAGCAACTTAGCGTCCACGAACCCTTTTGGTGCCACGGATGTGTAGCTCGCATTTATTATTTTTGGCCTGATGACGTCCTCCTGGTACAGCGTCAAACTGTAGCCGAACTCCGGTTTCCGCTCCGTATCTTCCATTTTGGTGAAGGATATCACTTTCTCGAGTTCGGAAATTCGAGTTGCGTGTTCATCTATGAGCTGCCAATCTCTTTCTATGTCCATGGGTTCCGTTCGAGTGCTCGTGACGACGTAACGTATCACGTACTTATCTTTCAGAACTGTCGGGACGCAATGCATCAGTCCGGTGTCGTTTATACTCTTGAGCAACTCTTCGGTTTTCCCGTTTCCGTCAAGCAGTCTGAATACTACCAGCCCTAAATGCCTTTTTGCCGGGATTTCGAATCTCTTATCGGCTCGAACCTTCTTTTCGAATAACTCTGCCAGCTCGACGCTCCTCCTCACGTGTTTCTGCAAACCCGACACACCATAATTTCTAATGACGAACCACAACTTCAAAGATCGGAATTTCCTGCTGAGGGGGATCTGCCAGTGCATGAAGTCGATGGCTAGACCTGAGGTCTTCTTGTATCGCAGGTACACGGGATCAACGTTGAAGGTCCTGTGTAAATATTCACTGTTCCTTACCCACATTGCCGAGCAATCAAAATGGACCATCATCCACTTCGAGGGATTGAAAGCAAACGATGAAACGTACTCGATACCTTTCGAGAATTTGCGGAATTCTGGACAAAGAAGAGCGGTTCCGGCGTAAGCAGCGTCAACATGAAGCCACAGGTCTTCCCTTTCGCAGATCGGCCCGATTTCAGTCAAATCGTCAAACGAGCAAGCATTTGTAGTACCCAGGGTCGCAACTACCAGGAACGGGTGGAGACCGTTGGCTTTGTCAGTAGCGATGGCTTCTTCCAGTAAGTCGACTCGCAAGCTGAAGTCCGAATCAGACTCGATGAAACGCAGCTTTATGAGGCTAATGAGTCCGGTTTTCTGGATGGAAGAATGGGCTTGATCCGACGCGTATCCTATCAAGACAGCGCTAATCTCCGCGTCGTCCAAGTATCCGTAAGTGCTCCTCAATTTCATGATAGCCTTGGTACGCGCTCCTAGCACGCTGCAAAGCAAGCAGTCACTAGCGGACGATTGTATGAGTCCTCCTCCGTCCGTTTCCGTGTTACTGTGAAGAAACATATCCGGTAAACCGATCATTTTCGCCAACCAGTCTATGACAATAACTTCCAACTCGGTTCCGGCGGGATTCGAGGCCCACGAGAAGCAAAGAGTTCCTAAACCATTTGCCAATTGATCGCCTAGTAACGAAGCCGGAGAATTCAAACTCGGGAAATATCCGTGCATGTAAGGGCTCTGCCAATGTGTCAGTCCGGGCATTATGGCTCTTTCCACATCGGCCATGATGTCATCGAAACTTTCACCTTCGACGGGAGCCGAGCTCGGCAGCATCTCTCTCATGTAACCGGGTTTAACGCTCGGGAAAACAGATCGGTACCTGATCGTTTTATGGTAGTCAGCAATGAAATCCACTAGTTTCTTCGCGCATCTTCGATATTCCTCGAAATCCATGTTTGCTGCTGGGATATTTTTTAAGCGAAGAATAGTTGTGGAACAGTTGTTCTCGCGAAACTCTCACCAGACTGACATTTCGACGTCAAGCTACTGATAATTTATCGGCTTGTACATCATCGAGCTCGTGAATTTAGAAAATTACTTTCTTCAATGGATATAAAAGTGGTGCAAAAAAAGAAAAATCTAAAATAAAATTATTTGTCAGTATTATCTTACAAAATGTCTATTTTAGTATTACTGGAACAGTAACATATCAGACAGGTGTCGCTTGAAGCGGGGCACCGCTCTTGGAGGGGCGTCGTACAAGGGAAAAAATGATTAAAAAAATTCGAAAACAGTATTGCCCCCTTATTTCCCGGCGTGTCGGAAACTCGAGTCACCGGTTCCGGAAAATTCTTAAATATCTGAACTCGAAGAATCCACTAAATTAACTGATTTGAAACTTGTCTGTTTTCTGCATTTAAGATCCTTTGTATTTTACGAACTGCGTTAACACTTAAATGACCGCATATTATTTCCCGTAGGCTTACTCTAAGACCGGCGATTTTCTCGTTTGGAAATGAAAAACAAATACATATAGGAAATTAAAAATCCACATATTTATTAACCTTATAACTAATACATTGCAAAGGTAGTTTTTAAAATAAGTTTAGTAATTCCGCATGGTATAATATTTTTGAAAGCAAGTTCCTCTCTTTATGTAAAGGTACAGCGTAAAAAGTTACAAAAACACACCTTTTTCACTTCTTTTTTTATGGGTTGCCCAGACTCAACTCGTATCCTGGTTTTGCTTTCGCACACCATTCTCACTAATATACCGTATTTTGTAGGTTTTATCATATTATATGTACGGAAGCAAAGTTTCTGTCTCCACGGGATCATTCCTTCGTCAAGTGAAATTTCTTGTTCTGGTGTACAGACATTATTAAATTTTTTAATAACAGGTTTACAACATTTTCTATTTTGTGTAACCTATTTGCATTAGGACCTTGTAATGCATTGTTTTGAAAATGTCAAAATCGTAAAATTTGCTCAAATTTAGCTCTGCTCATAACCTTAGATAAGTTTGGTGTTTCAATAAGGGGATCAATTGACCAGTATTCCTTCAAATCTGATTTAAAGTTTTGCCTCATTGGAATTATCAGACCTATGAATTTCTTCAATTCTGTACATGCCACATGTTGAAATTTCAAAGTTTTACACTGAGGTTTACACTTGTCCTTGTTTTTCTCATAATACATATTGGTTTGTTCCGCCATCACGGTGAAAAAATCATTATCCAGAAACAGTGCAGCACATTGCGGTATGCTTTGATCATCTTCTGGTAAAATTTTTACTCCAGAATTGTCTTCAAAAGCTTCTAGATTTATGGTTCTGTCCTTCTTTATCCAAACATCTTCATTTTCCGATTGACTTGAACCTATATTTAGTTGCATAGTTTTACGTTTGTGCGCACAATAATCTCGTCATCACTATCATTATTTTTTTCGGACACATCCTTCAAAATTTCCTAAATAGTCACCATCATACACTATCTTCAGAATCAGTAATAGAATTACATTCGTTATCGCTTGATATATACACTCCAATAAACTCATTTCGTTACACAAATTAGTGTTCTTTCTTGACGTTATTCAAGGGAATTTAATTTTCTTTAAAATGAAATTATTATGAGAACACCAGTGTCCAGCAAGCTCAATATGTATATGCTCACTAAATCCTGCAACATGTGAATTCGTTCGAATATTTTGTAATACTTAGCAACTACTGTTAGAACAGATAATTTTCAAAGAAAAGAGATTAAAACGAGAAATCGCGTTGCCGGTCTTTTACGTTTCAGCATTGAAACACGAGAAATCTCGTGAGCGGTCATTTAAGTGTTAATATAGTTCAAGCATTATGTTTGGAGCCGTAAATCTTGGTTTATAGTAAATGTCGAGAGAGAGAAAAAAACTCTCCCATATACCATATTCATTCTCTCTCATCAGATGTGAGCTAAATAAAAAAACTAGTTGACTAAAGTATTTTTGTATTCAATTTTGATCATGCGTTTAAGACTTAAGGCGAAAACTTGAATTGCGCTACAAAACATTAAAGCGACGACATATTTCTTCAATTTCTGAACATGCATAAAAAAAACCGTGCAGAATACAGTATCTGTATTTTGTATAAGGCTGGCAATAATTAGGTTATAATGATAAGTAAATGGTTTATTGTCATTATCGTTATCAAATTCCTGGACAAAACACCGTTTGCTACAGTGAAAAATTATTTTTTTTTTTCCCGATTTGCGAATTTATTAAGTATGTAATAAAGATTGATATTGATCTTTTGAATGTACCACATAGTGACACCAAATTGACACCATAAGACACCAAATTCATTTTTAATTTTAGATGAGATAGAAGAAATAGACCTTGAAATAAATTAATTTGCATATTTATGAACACACCGCTAGATTTACACAGTGTGTATACAAGCTGATAAGTAGCAGAGCAATTGTGCCCGCACTCCCCGAGAAAGGAGTCAACAAGCGGGGGTGGGGGGGCTATCTGGTATTGTGATCGAAGACTTATATATGATGGATATTAATATATAAGTATATAGGATGGATAATACAATCGACCGCCCAATAATTGACGCTAATGAAATATAACAATAACAATCCACCGCCCACACACGTGATTCCTTGTAAACAACTAATACAGGAAAAGGGTTTCCCGTTTTAGAATCGGGTGAATATTCATTCAGCAAAGGGGTTTGTCACTCTTTTAAAATGAACTGAAATGTTCAATGCCTTTAGAAACCAAGTTCGATCGTCTTCCTTCACACGATTGACACTTTTTTCCTTCGTGAAGAGTAACCTTGTTATAACCTTGTTATTACGTGGGATAAATTCGCCCATTATATTGGCAAATTTGTCACCAGATTTTGTAAAGTGTTAGCCAAATCAAAAATTGATCTCCTAAAATCAACATTTTTTTTGCCAAAATGTGGTAATTTTCGTTCTTCACTATCAAGTCAAATTTTTCGAGGGAAGGTGCATACAGTGTATAGTGTTTACTGCATGATTGTGTTTTTGCGCTGTCGTTTTAAACAGATTGCATGTTGATCAGTAAAACAGGGCAATATTTTTTTTTTTTGAGTAATTTTAAAACTTCATCGAAATAATAACGTTTCAATCAGAAATTTTTAGTTGAATTAATCATTTCGTGAATTGACATATCTTCAAAATAATTAGCGGTTTCGCAGTTTTTCAATTGATTATTCATCAAGTCAGATTTTCATACCGAATTCTCTACATATTGCTATAAATATTTTTCATTTCCTTGTGATTGCAGTTGATTTTTGTTGCTCTGAAATGGTGTCTTTAATAAAATCGTGTTGTATTGATAAATTTACTTTCCCCCTTTTTGCAAGAAATATTTCGACGACTTCAAAATTTATTCCAGCCTACACATGATTCACTCAGAATTTGATCATTCTTTCAGATCAAGTTTCATTCGAGGGTGTATTTATAAGAAGATAGTTGCCCTGACCCCCCCCCCCCCCTTTTAGCAGAGACGGACTTCAGGCTCTCGCCGACTAGGAACTACTAATTTTGCCTCCCCTTTGAGATGCTCCTATATTTCATATGTTAATTTTTTCCCCTGAAAAATAAAAAAAATGCCCCTTCCCCTCCCTTAGATCGCAATTTTCGAAATGAAAGCCGACTCTTTACTGTTTATTGTTCTAAATACGGTTTCAAATATTGTTTCATGCGCACGCTCTCATAACATAAATGAAATGCCGTAAAATTTTTAAACTGTAAGGCCGAACACATACTGGGGATGTGAGCGGAGAGGTACGAAATAGCGGCGAAAACAAATGTACTGTTTTGTTCTGCGCCTCACATACTCGGGCAGCGAGACAAGAAGGAGAAAGAGGCAGCTCAAGAGGTACGCGACTCTCTAAAGCCGGTTTGTTTTCATCGCGAGGTAAAATCAGACGCTATTTGGGGATTGGTCAGTTTTCTCCCCTTTTTTTTTCTCCTCACTCTCTTGGGAAAAAAAGAGAACTTCTGAGGGGGGATCATCATCATCATCACACCCATTTGGTTTGGAGGGAGTGCTTTGGATGTTTTTCCACTTTTGGCGCTCTCTCTTCTTTTCGATTCCCATTGTTTGTGCTTAACCCAGTCTATCCTAATTTAAAAGTTTGACGATTGTTGTGGTAGCATTTTACGCATTAATTCCCCCCGTCATTTTTTTAGACGTGAATATTTTTCAAAATCTTACTGGGACTACGAGATAGCATAGATATTTTGCAAATTTCCGCCCATCCCATTGCGCTTTTTGCATGGAAAACTACACTATGTGCAAGAGAACTTCCTTCTGACGAACGAACAGTTCTGCAACTAGGAAGGGGGCAGGGGGGTATGGTTTCCCGGGCGTAGTATCAGAAGGGGCGCAAATTCCATCCCTTAAATTTCATCTTTTCAATTGTCCCTGAATAGTTTTTAATGACAAACGTACTGCCATGGGACATAGGCACCAGAACATGGCGGGGGGGGGGGGGCTATTTAAACCCCCCAATAAATTTTGTGTTAGGGGGCTGAGAGCCCCCTTCCCCCAATTAATGAATAAATAATGCGGGGCACTGCACCCTTCTACATACGGGCTTGAGGCTCACCACGGAACGACTGGCAACTTTCAACCCTCTCAATGTTTTTTATGCCCATGCCTTTGCCCTGGGCTGCAAAATGTAAACGGGGGGGGGGGGATTTTTGTCGGAAACTGGAAAACCACTAAAAAATCATTAGTTATATGCCACTATAAATCATTATGCAGTCGCTGGAGCGGAAAAATCATTTCTTTCCCACAAAGACATCAAAAATCTTTTACAAAGAAAACTATCTATGTACTGTCTATACCAGCGGTTCTCAACCAGTGCTCCACGTGCACTGGTTGAGGGGGGCTCCACGTTCGCTCGATGAAAGTAAAATGAACCAGTAAGTTTTATGAACAAATGAAAAAAAAAAAAAAAAACGTAGCTTACGGGACTCCGTCGTAGAAATTATATACTAAAAAGGGCTCCGTGACTCAGAAAAAAGGTTGAGAATTGCTGGTCGACACTAATTTTCTACTCAATACTGATTACTACATGTTCTTAGAATTTCAACAAAAAAAATTTGTAGAGATTTTTCCAGGAACGTCATTTCAACGTTTTCCAGGGTAAGGGGGAAGGCAAAGAGAGAAAACACACATGAACTCAATGTATGTAAATCTACTCTATAATATAAAACACAAACTCGAAAAGTGCCTGCTTCTAAGCAACCGAAATTAGTGACGATTTTATGTTACGGAAGTGGGTGACGTTTTTTGAGTGGCGGAAATCTGTTACATTTTTCTGTTACGGAAATCGGTTACGATTTTGGGTCAAGTATTCATTTAACTCTAGCATATTCGGGACCCATTTGACCCATCGGGACCAAGTTACGTGCATTTACGGAGAGGCTCCCACATCCTACAGCAGGGCGCCTAGACTGGAATAGATGGCGAGCCCCCAAACCAGCTTTTCAGGGGCCCTCTACTGTTAATTTATAGTGTGAAAAATCAAAAAGTGATAAGAATCGTTCCGGCCCCTGTCAGCCCTGCCCTTGTGGGGGGGGGGCATGTCGAGAGGTATAATATACATATAACACCAGTGCTCCCAACACACAAGGTCGGGGTACCCGGGGGATTGCACGTATACCTTAATGGGGAAGTTAAAAGGTTTGATTTCGGGGCCCTTGATGGATCTCGTTGTTTTCTTGCTGCTTTAACGTTGAAAAATTTGCGATAGCGGAAGCCCAAGATATATCCAGTCTGGGGACCCCATAAAATTTGCGAATTCGGTCACGGGTAACTGAGTTTTTCCTTCTGGGGGTTTTACGTTTTTTCCGGCAAAATAACACTATAACCTTGGCTTAGGGGGGGGGGGGGTGTTAGAACCCCAAGTCCCCCCTTTGCGTACGCCAATGGCTCTTCATAAGGGAAATGGGTGGCGCGGGTGGAAAATGTTTAAGATCCCGTTTTTTAGGAAAACGGATAAACACCGTGATGATTGCTCATCGCTTACTAACATTGTCGAAATATGGTTTCTGTTTTTTCTCTTTTATTTTATTGTACTGAATATCTATTATTTCCGTGGATTTGAATTGGAATGTCGTGTGTTATGAAAGAGGCACAAGATTTTTTTCTGATGCAAATAATGGACATCTCACACGCAATACATATTTCTGTATTTCTTAAAAAATCGAAACCAGTTGATTGTAGCATCCGTGCGTTCATTGAAATTGTTTATGCAAAGAACATGCCGGTTATAAGCAGTGCCGTCGTAAGGCATGGGCCCCACCAGGGCAAGGACCGTGGGACCTCAAGATAAAAAAGGCTTCACAAAAGTGAGATGTGGTTGAGATTTTCGGGAATTTGCCTGGTAGGGCCTCAGAAAAATCATTTGGCCCTTGGGCCCATGATGCTCTTAAGACGGCCTCGTTTATGGTGTATGGATAACTTCTCACTTCATCTCATTAACGGTGATATTTTCTTTTGAAAATATCGAAATTAGCTTCTGCGGATTGTAGGCATGTATTTTTATTCAGTGTCTAACTATAATTGTATTGTCTCTCTATCTTGATTGAAGTATAATTATTTCAATCTTTATACATATTGTGCAATAATATTCGAAACAACGGTTTGATACAAGAAGTCATTAAAAACATATATAAACAGGACTTGTAGTCTTTTGAGGATTAACGCGTTTATTGCAGCGCTTCTCAACCTTTTTTGACCCACAGAGCCCTTTTCCGGTATGTAATTTCTATGGCGATTTCTTTTCCTCGAGTGGCCACGGAGCCCCTGGGAGTTTACACGAAACCCTAAGGGATCTGCGGGGCACTGGTTGAGAACCTCTGGTTTATCGGAATCCTCCAATATTTCCAAACTGATTTATTTGGCATGAACAGGCTGGTAGGGTTACTAGTTGGCGAGATGTCACGTTTCCCGCTCAAAGGCTTTTCTTCTTTATCCTTCAGAACGCCTGCGGTCATTTTCGCTCTCCTCCGCCTCCTCAGTATGTTAGGGGACATCGATGCTGATCTCGATATATTTTCTCTTTTGAAATCGCTCTCTTTGTCGACTCCCCAGTATGTGTTCCGCCTAATTGTTAGACTGGCAATTTCTGACATCTCTCGATATCATTCCACAAGCTAATTGTGTTAATCAAGTTTATTGTGGTGCAGAACTACAATTAAAAGTCGCAATGCAACATAAAAATTAGTGTTTTATCCGAAAGTGGGCAATATCGCCCTCTGGAGGGTGATGAAATGGTTCGGGGGCGGTAGAAGCTACGGTAATAACCTAGTATCCTATGGGTTGACTTGAGTTGTGGGCGATGAGAGAAAAATATTCTGAAGAAGGGTGGGGGGGAATAAGAACAAAAAATTTGGGAAACTGTGATTTAAATAAATAAATAAATAAAAATAAATAATTAATGTGATTAAATTACATATTCCCAAGAGATCTTTACGATATTCCAGGGAATTGGTTAGTGTTGGTAGACATACATGCCCGAGCCGGGATGCTTAATTCCATACCGTATATGGGTATTTTTTTCATTTTTATCATGTGATAAAAAATGAAAAATGAGATATTTTGATTTTTAAAAGTTTCCTACCAAAAATTAGAATAAATTTTGATTTTTGAAAATTAAAATAAATTTCTTTGCACATCTTTTTTTCTTATTACTATGACCTTCATCAGACCTTTCTATTTCCTAAAATGATAATTTCTTCGGAGGAGGGGGAACCGCCCAACAAAAATTTAAAAAGTACAATAGAAATGGGCAAACAAGGTGAAATATTTACATATATTGAGTATATGTTCCTTGCCCCCCGTCCGGAAGAAGTTGAAATGGCCATGACTTGCAAAAATTTGTATGAAAATTACTTGAAAAAATTTTTAAACGTAGTCAAATCAGTCAAAAATGGGTTTATAAAAATACAGATTCAGAGACCACAATAAAGGAATTTTCAAAGTAGTAGCTGAAGGAAAAGAGAAAGAAATACTGCTCATAAAACATAGATAATTTTAACAATTTACCTTTTGGATTTTTGTTCTAATAAGTAAAAACCACCTTGTTTTTTTGTTTGCTTGGAACTGACACAAAAATATATATTTTATTTTCAGTTTTCCTAAAGATCCTGAAAAAAGGCAGCTTTGGAAAATCGATCTTCGGAGAGAAGGCCTCTGATTACTGCAAAAATTTTCTCTAAGCATTTTACAGAAGATAGTTTGATCGGATACAGATCCGAAGTTTGATCGGAAGAAGTTTGGAAGTACATGGCTAAAAAAACTTGTTAGAAAGTCACCAAAGAAGCGAAAAACTGATGAAAAATTCAATGAGCCTAGTACGAATAATGCAGGTGACAAAGCAATAACATTATTTAACTTTCTATTATAATCTAGCATAAAATATTTTTTCATAAATGAATTCAATTCTAGTCTGTCATGAGAAATATATCTGAAAATGCAGATGTGGACATGTTTCTCTTAACACAAAACTTTGTATTAATGTTTTCATGTTTATTGAAAGGAAACTAATGTTTGTCACTGCTAATAAAACATAGAAACTGATGTTTGCCACTAATTTTATTGTTAACATATTTTTTGGATCCCGTTGGCAATGCAAAGTTTTTGCTGCCATAGGTGCAGCTACAGCCTCTGCTGATTGAATTTAAGATTCCTTTTTCTCGATATATTTCACCGTAGATTCGTTGATACCATAATGGCGGGCCACAGCAGCAATTGATTTACTTTCGCCAAGCACAGTTCCGAATTAAGCCAAGCACAGTTCCAGCATTAGGGTTGGGTTTTTGGCATGACAAGCGTCAAAAACTGGTTTAAACCATCAAAAACCTAAATGAATACTTTTTGATAATGTTTTGAATACAATAGGTATATAACATAATTGAAAAACTTATTTTTTTGTATATTGCAATATTTTATTTTTCAACATTAATTTATTATAATAATTAAAATAAAATATTAATTATAATTTGCAATTTTGAATGTTTCAACATAAGAGTCTAGAACATATTGTTCCGGATAATTTTTCACAAGACTTCGAGATTGCAAAAGAAGCGGTTCGACGGACAAACACAGATTTATTTACAGAACAGCAATTCACACACGTATTTACAGGCTAATCAGAGAGCTAACAACTTTCTCGCAAAGTTAAATCACAACTGCCTTTTCATCCAGTCTCTCTCTCTTATCTCTCCTCCCGAATCTGGCATCCTTCTATTTATAGGTCTAGTAGAAGCTTCGAGAGAAAGAATATTCCACAAAATTCTATTTTACAGTTTCCAAGTTGGCGGCGCCACCGTACGGAGGTGTGGGAACCACTGTCTGGAGGGGAGGAGGACCTTCCAGAATGTTCTCACCAATCTCACCCCACTCCGATAAACCGAAACCGGCATCAACTCCCGTTGCCAACAGAAGACCGCGATAAAGAATTCCGCCATCTATCGTCTATAGATCGTAACAATATAAAATGTAATTTGGTGGTTCATTTTATCTAAGCTACTGATTACCTGTGTTCAATTTGCTAAGCGGAATAGAGCTGCTTATTCAAAATATGTATGATAGGGACATCACAGAGTTAGGTTTTAGACTTCAGAAACTATAAATCAGTATTAAAACAGTAAAAAACATATTGTCAATTTTGTCAAATAGTTTTTTTAACCTGATAGATATGTTAAATAAAAAATACACTTACTTTTATGTAGATTAAAGGGTTTATATTCAGAATTATAATTACTGAGAATCTATTTTGATATTTTAAATTTTCTGATCTGCCCAAAATTTTATTACATGTAAAAATTCTCACACAGAATCTGTTAATACACTAATTAAGCTCATTTATTTTCACTTAAGAATTTCTAAGAGCTCAAGGTGCGTAAATTCACAGAGTTTTAAAGAGTATTTCCAACCAAAGTAGAGCTGACAGGACTTGATACCCAAATCATTTGTTTTACACGTTTGAATACAGCAGATTATCTAGGTAATTTAATAATAACATTACATATATGATGTAATAATTTTTTTTAAACACTTATCTGTTGTAAAAAGAGTACAGCAGATGGTTTATATCAAAGCACATATATAAGCAGTTGAAGAAATTTTTTAAAGTCAAGAACCATCTTGAATCAGAGAAAGTCAAATCATTCCATAGTGTTTTTTTCCGTAGTCAAACCATTCCCTTCAGTGTTTATGCTATTATCCGACTTCCGGTGTCTTATCGCTATTGGCTGTTGCTGCCTTATCGCTATTGACTTCCAATGTCTTATCGCTATTGACCTCCAATGTCTTATCGCTATTGACCTCCAATGTCTTATCGCTATTGACCTCCAATGTCTTATCGCTATTGACCTCCAATGTCTTATCGCTATCGATTTCCGATGTTTATTAAGTGACATATGTTTTCTATTAAGATACTTCCGGTGGTGAGATATAGTACGAGGTGTCTTATCTCTTTTCCGGTGTTAATTGGCAGCAGTTGTTAATTAAATGACTTCCGGTGTTGAGATATAGTACGATGTGTCTACTATAGTACGAGATGTATAATTACATATTACCTCTTTTCCGGTCATTAAGTGACATCTTCTGTTAATTAAGCGACTTCCGGTGTTTATCAAGTGACCTCTGTTGTCTATTAGGTGACCTCCGTTGTTTATCTCTATAGAATGCCGACTTCCGGTGTTTATTAAGTGACATCTGTTGTTCATTAAGCGACTTCTGTTGTCTTATCTCTATTGACCTCCAATGTCTTATCTCTATTGACCTCCAATGTCTTATCTCTATTGACCTCCAATGTCTTATCTCTATTGACCTCCAATGTCTTATCTCTATTGACCTCCAATGCCTTATCTCTATTGACCTCCAATGTCTTATCGCTTTCGACTTCCGATGTTTATTAAGTGACATATGTTTTCTATTAAGATACTTCCGGTGGTGAGATATAGTACGAGGTGTCTTATCTCTTTTCCGGTGTTAAGTGACATCTGTTGTTTATTAAATGACTTCAGGTGTTTATCAAGTGACCTCTGTTGTCTATTAGGTGACCTCCGTTGTTTATCTCTACAGAATGCCGACATCCGGTGTTTATTCAGAGGCATCTGCTGTTTATTAAACGGCTTCCGGCGTCTTATCTCTACTGTTTTCTATTAAGAGATTTCCGGTGTCTTATCGCCATTATTTTTTATTTCTGTGTTGACTTATTTCTATTGGTAATTAGGGACTACGGATGATTGAGAACTACGGGGGCTATAAATATTCGTGACAAGCTTCTAGACTCCTCAAATACCGCGTGACCATATTTCGGAAAAAAATGGCATGTTTCACTCAAGAGTGTTGCCACCAGGGAAGCATCTACGAGGGGCTTTTTTTGTCCCAATTTCATGTTTTTGCCAGGATTCTCACCTTGTCTCAGCACTTCCCGTCTCTTTCTTTTTTTTCCCCAATGATGTGTGTTTTGACGACGTTATGTTACGACTTTAAAACATGTCTTTACACTCATGTCATCACTGTTATTCGCTGATATATTCGTATTCCCATACTTATCCCTCTAGTTGATAGTGTTCAATTACATAGATTTTAGATGTTTTCTGTATTAGTTTTCCTTGTTTTAAGAGAATTATTTTGCCAAATACGTGATCTATGAAGGCATCCGTGCAAAGAAAGGATCCGAAAATTTCAGTAGTTCCTTTTTTTCCCAAATTTATTATATCTTGATTTCAAACATACCCTATTTGTTACCCAGACGTTACGTATTTAAAAAAAAGAAAAATCAAAGTTAAGAATCAAATTTATTTACAACTCAAACTTCTATTTATCTCGGACTTGTCCCGGTAATTAGTTTGCGTTGTCAGTCGTTATAACTTTTTTTTCCAACTTGTTTCTCACCATACAATTTTTTCGAACTCGTTGTCGATCTACTGTATTGCCGTTAACGCTGAATCGTTTTAAAAGAAGAAATATTATAGAAAAATAGATAATTAAAAACAAATTCGAATTCAAATTTCCTTTATTTAAGATTTTTTACACACAGTTACAAAACATTTAGGGGCTAAACAAGCTTGTGAGCTCACAAAACAATATCCAATACATATCTGTCGGCATAAATAATAACGGGAGAAAAAAAGAAAGAAAAAAACACACTTATATATATAACACCAAGAAATAAGTGGCAACAGGAAAGGAATTTATAAACAAAAAAAAATTTGGCATTTAGCAGCGTATGCAAGATAAAAGAAGATTACATTACAATATCAAACAGATAATTTAAATCTTCTTGAGTTAACAACCAAGATTTTAAATTGACAAAAAAAGATGTGCATGAAGATTGTTCTTTTATTAACTGAGGAAGTAAATTAAATATTTTGGGAACTAAATAAAGGAAAAATTTTTGGAAACGAGTTTTATTTGGCCTTGGTACCTGTATAGTATGACGTCTAAATTGCATTCCAGACTTATGTAATTTCAGATTGAGATGGCCACTTCTTTTATAAAACATTTTTAAACATTTATAAACGTACAAGTGTTGTAGAGGGAGTAGCTTTAATTGATTGAAAAGTGGAAATGTATGCGGATGAAGGACTTCTGTGTGACAAAAAGTGAAGAAAGATTGCTGAAGTATGTCCCACCCCAACATGTAATGCCGTAACTCAATCTAGATTCTACTAACGCAAAATAAAGAAGTTTTAAAATGGATTGAGAACATTTATTCCTGATAAAATAAAATTTCCTAATGCTCCGATTTAGTTCTACACTCAAATAATTAATATGTGTTTTCCAGGATAGTTTTGAATCTAAAAATATCCCTAAATACTTAAAGGTGTCTACTCTATTTACAACTGTGCACATACAATCCGAGGTACAGCCATCTGTCATACTATGATATTTCAGGACACCAAAATCATCGAAACTACCAGATCAAAACTATGAGATGGTTGTTTGAATATATTTTGTTACTAAATTTTAATGTATTTCTCACCAAGCACTCTCGCTGCATGCAACGATTTCAATATAACATTACTGTGAATTCTTCAGCGGAAACTTTATAGTGTGGGGATGAAAATCTCTATGAACATTCAATTTTTCCTGATTATATTCTTGCAGCATTATTCCTTAGATATCACTGTTCCATACCATACATATGCACAAACACCTAAAGTGCACGCAGTCAACTGCTACCATTCACCGAAACGAACATTTTCTTAAAAGACGAGAGGAGAGGTTTCGATTACTGATGACAATGATAAAGGCTAAAAAAAATAAACTGCGGTTTCTGATATGATGTGTGTCAACTAAAGAGTGAACATCGTTCATGACATTGTAACTTTTATTCTTTCTTGCACCAATGTTCTCAGAAGCAAGTGTGCGTATCCAATAAAATAATTATACTCTAAGAAAAGGGATAAAAATACATTAAAAGTGATAAAAACGATTGAAAAAAAAATTCAATATAAAAGTCAACTACCAATATGAGTCTTTTTTTATTATTTCTAAATCGCATGTCATATCATAACTTAGAATGACTATATTATTAACCGAGCATTATTTCTTTCTAAATTATTTAGTAGGAATCTTTCATTCATTATTTCTTTCGTAAAAGTTCTCAGTGAATGCTTTCCCAAAACAGTTTTTGGTTTTCAATCTTTAATTCGGTTATACTCGATTTCTTAAGATGAATGAATTCTCAGTGGTTTTCCTCTCATTCAGTTTACTATCTTTTACTAATTTTGACACATTCCACTTAAAATCAAATTGAATTTGTTCTTTTTATACATGCAGAAAAAAGTGAATTTATGAGAAACATGTTTACCATCTATAGGCACCGAAGATTAAACAAATTACACTGCTGGCCACCGTAAATGCAACACCCTGAAGGAAGCATGCAAATAATATGAAATTTACAACATGCATTAGCGGAGGTGAGATATGCAAATGATTAGAATTTCAGCGCAGACGCACATCACGCGCGCCTGTGGCGCCACTTCAAAGCGCTATTTAAGGCTTGGAGATTTCGACGATTTGAAGTACGGCAATTGTGTTTTTCTTGTGGTTTTTTTCAAAAAAACGATCAATTATGCCTCGTAGAAAGCAGCGATCATCTTTTGATCAAGTATCCAAGTTCGACAGAGGAAGGATAGTGGCCTACCGAGATTGTGGATTATCTTTCAGGGAAATCGGTAGTCGTGTTGGACGAAACCAAACAACTGTAATGCGGATATGTGATCGTTGGATGCAGGAGGGTGCGACGGACCGACGTGTTCGATCGCATCCACCTCAGTGCACCACTTCACGTGATGACAGGCGTATTGTGCGTATGGCAGTGACGGATCGCTCAGCCACATCAGGAACCATAGCACAACACATTCAGTCTGTACCGCATCATCCAGTGTTTGCGCGTACCATTCGACGCCGTTTACAGTAGAGTGATCTGTCCGCAAGACGTCCATTGCTTCGTCTACCCTTGACGCAGAACCACAGACGTCTCTGCCGCCAATGGTGCGATGAAGGAAGGATGTGGACGGCACAATGGAATGAAATTGTCTTTACTGACGAGTCACGCTTCTGTCTGCAACACCACGATGGTCGGATTCGAGTCTGGAGACACCGTGGAGAGAGGATGCTGAACAGCTGCGTTATGCACCGCCACACTGGTCCTGCACCGGGTATTATGGTATGGGGCAGTATTGGATATCACTCTCGCACTCCTCTAGTACCCATTGCCGGTACTTTAAAAAGCCAGCGCTACATCTCCGAGGTGTTGGAGCCAGTTGTCCTTCCTTACCTTCAGGGCTTGCCCACAGCCATATTTCAACAGGATAATGCGCGACCACACGTGGCACGCATTGTCCAAAGGTTCTTCGTCAATCGCCAGATTGAATTGCTTCCCTGGACAGCTCGCTCTCCGGATCTTTCGCCGATAGACAACATGTGGTCCATGGTTGCTCAACGATTGACCCAGATTACATCCCCAGCTGCCACACCAGATCAACTTTGGCAACGCATGGAAGCTGCTTGGTCTGCTGTACCCCAAGAACACATCCAAAGTCTCTTTGAATTAATGCCGAGGCGTGTGGCAGCGGTGATCTCCAACAATGGTGGCTACTCTGGCTACTGATTTTGGCAGGAACCACACTTCACAGAAGTCTATAAATTTAATCATTTGATGCTTGGTCAACATGTTATCTACAAAATAAATATTGTTGCGATATCTCTTGTCTTTCTTGGTGTTGCAATTTGGGTGGCCAGCAGTGTACATTATAATTAAGCAATAAACAAAATATTAAAAAAAAACACACAACATTAGCAAGACAGAATTATTAATGTCAAATAAAAAATATAAAATAGACAAACAAAAACACACACAAAACACAACATAAATAAGACAAAATTCTTAACTTATGATGAAAAGTGCAAAAGAAACAAAGGCTTTAAACATTACAACAAGACAAATTTTACATTTATATTTAAACCCAAATTAACTTCCATTTTCAAATGGATTCGGATTCACACAATTTTTGAATTATGTTCAATTGATGAGATTTAATTCAGCTCTTTCACATGACATTCTTTCAATGCATTAATTTATTTCCATACATTTTATCTGATTTTTCAAATTACCAATTTTTTTGATAAAAAGACACTTATGTATAACTTTTCTGTATCATCTTCACCAATTAAAACAGAAAACTTTAATCGTTTTGAGTTACTAAAATAATCTCATCAATTGAACATAATTCGAAAATTGTGTGAATCGGAATCCATTTGAAAATGGAAGTTAACACCGGAAGTCGGCATTCTGTAGAGATAAACAACGGAGGTCACCTAATAGACAACAGAGGTCACTTGATAAACACCGGAAGTCGCTTAATTAACAGCAGATGTCACTTAATGACCGGAAAAGAGATAATATGTAATTATACATCTCGTACTACAGTAGACACCTCGTAGTATATCTCAACACCGGAAGTCATTTAATTAACAACTGCTGCCAATTAACACCGGAAAAGAGATAAGACACCTCGTACTATATCTCACCACCGGAAGTATCTTAATAGAAAACATATGTCACTTAATAAACATCGGAAGTCGATAGCGATAAGACATTGGAGGTCAATAGCGATAAGGCAGCAACAGCCAATAGCGATAAGACACCGGAAGTCGGATAATTAACAACAGATGTCACTTAATAAACACCGGATGTCGTCATTCTGTAGAGATAAGACACCGGAAGTCATTTAATTAACAACTGCTGCCAATTAACACCGGAAGTGCGATAAGACACCTCGTACTATATCTCAACACCGGAAGTGTGACGTCACTTCCGGTGGTGGACCGCTCCCCATACTACTGCTGTGCTTTATTCAAATTCTATATTTTATAAGAAAAAAAAACCGTATATATATTTTGTCCAAAATTCTGTAGAAAGTAGAAAATTGTTTTACAGTCATAATAAGTATATATTCTTTGCATAGCATAGTCACTTTAAACATTACAAGCAATTAACGCGTGTATTTGCAATGGGAATGTTTTATATTGAAAAGCAATATTTTTGAGGTTTTTGACAGTTTTTGAAGTGATAGTTTAAACCGTCAAAAACTGCCATGTGTCAAAAACCTACCAACCCTGGTTAATGTATCAATTTTTTTTATGAAGTTGTCAGTTTTTTTTTTTTTTCGAAACATTATCAGTAGCACTAAAAAAATGAGCCCTCCTAAACACGCAAAACCCAAATTTTGTAAACAAAACACGTGAATGACGATTGCTGATTGTTGGGGAAAAAAATTTTCAATGAAGAAAAAAACCCCGCGAAAACAGGAGGGTGGGGGGGGGTCGACTGTTGGACCTACAGTCAATTTGTGGTCAGTTGAACTCTAGAGCCAAATATCTGCCTGAGTTGAAGTTTTCTTCCTTTAAGCCGAAGTTTTTGGTTTGAGATGAATTAAATTCATTCTGTCACTAAAGAATTTAGGTTCGCCACGTATATAATTTAAGAAGTTTTTTTTTATTTCCCCCTTCCTTTCTCTATTTTTGTAAATAAACTAACCAATGACAATCAACTTGGTTAACAATGCTTGCAAATCTCTTGTTGCATGTATGGTCACGCCAATATAGTCTTTTAACTTAGTCGTGAGTAATGCACAAATGCCAGAACACATCTTGATTGTGTGTGGACTTTTCTTGAAAATGTCGTAGAAGTTGAAAGTTTTAGATTTGAAACAAAAAAACAAGAACAAATTATTATGACATGATTATATATATGACATATATAAACAAATTATTAGCCTAATGAAATGGAAAGAAATCCAAATCTCAAAAGTTTGTAGGTTAGAGTTATTTCCCAAATACTATTTTTAGCGACTTTGTAAAACATAGTAATTACTCATGCAAATGTGAATGAAAATAGAGGTAATTAAAAATTACTGAAATCACTGTAGAAATTTATACAAGTATTGAACATGTATAAGTTTAACTAATTTTTTTGTTTATCATTTATATTTTTATGTACGTGCATGTTAAATTTTTTTCAATATTCTGAATTTGTAATTAGACGTTACCGACTGTATATAGCCATAAAACTTTTCAGAACCAATTCCTAAAATCTTGAAAATAAACGTTTTTTTCTTTATTAATTCAGTAGATATTTGATTTTCCTTACAGTCATTTTTACCTTTCTTGTACTTAGTATATCACTCTTGAGGTTTAATATTTCATAAGTATTCAAAGTTTACTTAATGTGGTATTTTAATCTTTGTTAACTTAATCCGTGAGGGTTTTAATTAATTTAACTGTCCATTCAACTTTTAGTTAATACAAACTAATTGACAGTATCCACTTAAAACAATTTAGCATTGTAACTGGGGAAAACCTCGTACGTAACAAAAAAAGGAGAAAAATATTTTTTTATTGTTAAAAAAAATTTATCGAAAATTAGAATGAAAAACTAAACTTTTGAAAAATCATTTACAAAAAAGTAAACTCAAAAATAAAAAAAAATCGTTTCTTCCGGAAATTCTGAATTTTCATCAATTTGTTCTGGAATTATTTCCTTCATTAGTTAATTATTTCTTTCATTATTTTTTCATTAATTGTAGAATTAATCGCCTTTCATAGTTTTCAACCATTTTCTGAAAATGCACGGCGGGTCACGCAGGGCTGTATTAAGAGCATCACAGGCCTCCCGGGCTAAGTGGTTTCAGTGAGGCCCTACCAGACAAATTCAACTGCTTCTCATTTTTCTGAGGCCTTCTTCTCTTGACGCCCCCGGGTGGGCCCATGCGTTAAGACGGCACTGAGGCCACGACAAAAAGCTCCGAGAGCAAAATGTCTGTCTGCCATAAGGTGTACCAATCACGAACTTCCCAAATTACGAAGCGCATAAGATAACCGCCAAACATGGCAGCTTTGAAGTCACGTGGTGCACTCTGAGCACCTGGTCTGAAGAATGCGTGAATGGGCTTTCTCCAGGCCCGTTGACAGAAATTTCGTTCGGGGAGGGGGGGGGGGTCAAAGTGATATAGAACAATAGATTTGGCCATCTTTTTCTCTTTCTACGGTCATTTTCTCACATTTCGGGGGGGGGGGGAAGAAACCAAATCGCCCAAGTTCCCCCCCCCTACGACCTTGGCCTTCCCCCCACTTATATTTCGCCTCGATGGTCTGCCCTCCCCGAAATGTAAGAAAATGCTTAAAAAGAGGGGGAAAGATGGACAAACCAATTGCTATACAGTCGAATCCCGTTATAACGAACGCCAAGAGACCGGTGGAATCACTTCAATAAAACGAAATTTCGTTATAAAGGAATTCCAGGTTATCTAGCATTGTTCCCATGTAAACTTATTTGGGGGATTAAAAAAGTGCTCGTTAAAACGAGATTTTTGCTATAACGGTATTCGTTAAAACGGGATTCGACTGTATTACTTTGCCCTCCCCCGAAATGCCAAGTAGTCCTCTTCCGAACGAAATTTCTGGAACGGGTCTGATCTGATGATATGAGGCTTTTTGGATCACGTGATATTTCCCTTTTTTTTTGAGGGACATACAAAATAAGCAATATGGCGACTTCCTGTTCGATTCATGAAAGAAATAAATCTAAATTAAAGAAACATAGAAATGAATCGTTTTTTCTTCTTTTTTAATAGGAGCTAGAAATTTCGATTTTTTTTTTTTTTTTTTAACTTCAAGTTATCGATTCAAGTTATCGATCTTCCTGTTTTTACTTCAAAAAATGCTTGATTAAAGCTGCGGTTCTTCGATGTAATTTATATGGGCCCATAATTAATTTCAAAACATCTTAAACTACAATTGAATCCCGTTTTAACGAATACCGTTATAGCGAAAATCTCGTTTTAACGAACACTTTTTTTAATCCCCTAAATAAGTTTACATGGGAACAATGCTAGATAACCTGGAATTCCTTTATAACGAAATTTCGTTTTAACGTGTGGTGAGATTCGATTTGTATTTTATCTCACAGATGGCGGCACTTGTAAAGCCGACGTTATTGGATTGTCACGCGGGAAATCGCAAAAGAAGCGATCAAACCATCAAAAGCTTAACATGTCGCTCCGTAGATTTTTTTATTTCGTCTTATGTTTCGTGTTGTAAATAAATAATTATTTTAAGAAATTAATCAATTATCCTGAATCCATCATTTTATCCAAATCACGCAACCTCATAACCCAAAGTATGGTGACCGCGGACTTCAAACAAGTTCCAGTTTCTTCACTGCAGCACGAGGCAATCTACTGGCGTTTCCCGTGAGAGAACTTTCGCTTTCCGGAACTTGACATCACTTTTCCTGGATTTTCATCATGGAAGTAAGTGCCGTTCAGGTACCACTTTTTAACTACCATGATCCAGCGCTGTGGTTTATCATGTGTGAAAGCACTTTCGCTCTCGCTGTTCCGAAACCGATAACCGAATCTGTCACAAAGTACAACTATGTTGTCGCGAATCTGCCTCCGGAAAGTGCGGCTCTTGTCCGGGACATTCTCGTTAATCCGCCGGCCACGGATCCGTATGAAAGGCTGAAATCGGAACTGATTAAACGGTCGAGCGAGTCGTCGTCCACTCAACTTCGAAAGCTCTTAACATGCGGGTCATTGGGAGATCGGAAACCATCCGACATTCTCCGCGAATTGCGACGACGAGCGGAATCGCATTCTGTCTCCGACGAATTGCTGATGGAGCTTTTTCTCCAACACCTACCGGCATCAACTCAGTCCATTCTCGCTGCTGTCACTCCACTCGTTCTCGAGAAAGCTGCTCAACTCGCCGACAAAATTCATGAAGTGAACCCTCAGCATGTTGACGCAGTTGAGAAACCGCAACAGCCGGATTCCGTCGCGCAACTTCGGGACGAAGTGGCTCAGTTACGCCGCGAGTTGAAAAACGTCCTGCGTTCGCGTAGCAACTCTCGTCAACGTACCTCACGTGCGCGCAGTCCGCATCCACGCTGGTATCACAACAAATTCGGCAACAACGCCAGAAAGTGCGTGTCGCCGTGCAAGTTTAAAAAAAACGAGGCGGGCGAGGAGTAAACGCGACATGCTCCTTGCCACAGGCATCTCGTCGCCTTTTTGCCATGGACAGAAATTCCAAAATTCGATTCCTGATTGACACTGGATCCGATGTTTCCATCCTTCCAGCATCACCATCACAACGACGCCGTGACGCCACTATGAAGCTCTCTGCTGCTAATGCTTCATCCATTAGTGTTTATGGTCAAAAGAGGGTGACATTAGATTTCAATCTCCGTCGTAATTTCACTTGGACTTTCCTACTGGCTAATGTTTCCACACCCATCATTGGGGCAGACTTTCTGTTCAACTTTGATCTTGTTCCGGATCTCCGACGACGATGTTTGCTGGATAGGACAACAAAACTCAATACTGACTGTGATCTTCACATTGCAGAAGTTCACTCAATCAAACTCATCGAAGGTGACACCATCTACCACAGCCTTCTCAACAAGTTTCCCGACATCATCAAACCACCACAACCAGGACAACCTGTGAAACACTCTGTCGTGCATCATATCGAGACTGTTGGTCCACCTGTGCATGCCAAACCAAGACGTCTACCTCCTGATCGATTGAAAATCGTGAAGCAAGAATTTCAGCAGATGCTTGACCTCGGCCATTTACGACCATCTAACAGCTGCTATGCATCACCTCTGCACTTGGTCCCGAAAAAGGACAGTGATGAATGGCGTCCAGTTGGTGATTACCGAGCTTTAAATGCACAGACTGTGAAAGACCGGTACAGTGTTCCAAATGTTCTGGACTTTACATCTGAATTGCATGGTAGTAAAATCTTTTCCCACATAGATCTCATCAGGGCCTATCATCAGATTCCTATACTTCCTGAAGATGTCCATAAAAGTGCTATTATCACACCATTTGGGTTGTTCGAGAGCACTCGAATGCAATTTGGCCTTTGCAACGCTGCAGCCACATTCCAAAGGTTTATTGACGAGGTCACTCGTGGACTTCCATTTGTATATGCCTTTGTTGATGACATACTGGTAGCCTCGAAATCACCAGAAGAGCACATCGAACATCTAAGGTTGTTATTCGAACGTCTGCAAATATATGGCCTCAGCATCAAGCCCTCTAAATGTGTATTTGGTGTTTCATCAATTGAATTTTTGGGTTACCAAGTTTCTGGATCTGGCATCGAGCCTTTAACAGATCGTGTTGATTGCATCCTGAACTTTCCTAAGCCAAACACCATCACTCAATTACGACGTTTTCTTGGTCTCTTCAACTTTTATCGTCGTTTTGTGCCCAGAGCTGCACACATCTTAACACCTCTACACAAGTTTTTGGAGGGAATAAAAAACAAAAAGAAATCCAAAAGAGCCACTCAAACCAAGCCAGCTGATATCCTTTAGTGGACTGATCCAGCCGAGCAAGCATTCATCGATGCGAAGCAAGCTTTAGCGGGTGCAACATTACTTCACCATCCAATTCCTGGTGCCAAGCTAAGTCTATGGGTTGACGCCAGTGATTTAGCAGTCGGTGGTTCGCTAATGCAATCAAATGGAAAAGGATGGGAACCCATTGCATTCCTGTCCATGAAACTGACAAAGAGTCAACAGAAGTTCTCCACTTACGACCGAGAACTGTTAGCAATGTACACTGCTGTCAAAAGATTCCGGCACATGCTAGACGGCCGTGAGTTCATAATTTTCACCGATCAGAAACCTCTCGTCTTCGCCTTCAAGCAAAATCCTGATAAATGCAGCCCACGTCAATGGCGACACCTCGACTTCATCTCGCAATTCAGCACTGATGTTCGTCATACTAAAGGTGCAGATAATGTGGTAGCTGACGCTCTTTCAAGAATAGTAATCAACTCGATTTCCAAATCACCATTCCTGGATTTTGACCTTTTTGCAACTGCTCAACGAGAGGATCCTGAATTAAAACAGTTACAGCAAGACAACTCTAGTTCACTGACTTTCAAGTCAATGCCAAGTCCATTTACCGCAACAGAACTGGTATGTGATGTGTCTACAGGCTCACCAAGACCATTTGTTCCAGCGAGCTTCCGCAAGACTATTTTTCATCATTTCCACAATCTTGCTCATGCAGGTGTAACATCATCTACTCAGCTAATATCTGCAAGATACGTTTGGCCTAACATGAGAAGGAACATCAAAGATTGGGTAAAGTGTTGCAATGAGTGCCAACGCTCAAAGGTTCATAAGCATACCAAAACACCTTTAGGCACCTTTGCAACACCCGATGCAAGATTTTCTCATATTCATATCGATCTGGTTGGACCTCTGCCTCCTTCAGAAGGAAAGACATACTGTTTAACAGTAATTGATCGCTACACCAGATGGCCGGAAGTCATACCTGTAGCAGACATCACAGCAGACACAGTTTGTCGTGCCTTGTTCGATGGTTGGATTTCCCGTTATGGATGTCCATCAACCATAACAACCGATCAAGGACGGCAGTTCGAATCATCACTCTTCAGAGAACTGATCAACCTGCTTGGCACTAGCAGGATTCGTACCACTGCTTACCATCCACAGGCCAATGGCATGGTCGAACGGTTCCACCGTGTCTTAAAAAGCTCATTGAAGGCACATGAGAATCCAAAGTGGACCGTCACATTGCCAGCCATCTTACTTGGTCTCAGGGCAGCCGTCAAGCCGGATATCAAAGCCTCTAGTGCCGAGTTAGTTTTTGGTACATCTTTGAGATTACCTGCAGATCTCTGCACGGATACACCCGGTCAGCTCTCATCAACATACACATACGTACAACAGCTCAGAGAGCGTATGAATAGTATCAAACCATGCAAAACATCACCTCATGGTCAATCCAAAATTTATGTGCATCCTCAACTGCAAACTTGCTCACATGTGTTTCTTCGAATTGACAAGATCACACCACCTTTGACACAACCATATACTGGACCCCATGAAGTGATTTCTCGTAATGAAAAAAATATCACTTTAAATGTAAATGGGAGAAAGACCTGTGTTTCACTTGACAGAGTGAAACCCGCATTTATCTTTAACGATGTCTGTGTGGAACTTGACAAAAACAAGCTCGAAGAAAAGAAAAATGACACTGTGCCAGTACAACCATATGTCACTAGGTCTGGCAGAAAAGTCAAATTCAGTCCTAGGCTGATAACCGAAATTAATTTTGTTTCGAATTGTGCATCATAATATTTTTTTGCATCTTGTATTTCATGCATCTCATTTATATTATGCATCCGATATATATTTTGTACAGCTTATTGAATTTTCTGCATTTAATTGTACATTTTGCATCATATTTTTTTTTAAGTGTATACTTATTGCACATGATTTCCTGCATCATTGTATTATGTCTTGCACATCTATTATTCTGCATCTTATGAATAATTTTTTGTATCACATTTTCATTTTGTATCTCATTTATCGTTCTCTCACCATGTTCCTTCACTGGGGAAAAAACTCATGTGGTGAGATTCGATTTGTATTTTATCTCACAGATGGCGGCACTTGTAAAGCCGACGCCATTGGATTGTCACGCGGGAAATCGCAAGAGAAGCGATCAAACCATCAAGAGCTTAACATGTCGCTCCGTAGATTTTTTTATTTCGTCTTATGTTTCGTGTTGTAAATAAATAATTATTTTAAGAAATTAATCAATTATCCTGAATCCATCATTTTATCCAAATCACGCAACCTCATAACCCAAAAACGAAGTGATTCCTCCGGTCTCTTGGCGTTCGTTATAACGGGATTCGACTGTATATTGATTGACGCAATTGGATAATATAAGACAATACGGATACATTAATTCTCATTTTCCCGCTTGAGAAGATATACTAAATAAAAAGTTGAAATCAATGTTATTGCATGAATATTCACCTCAAAAGTAGGTCTGGCTCATTATTTTATATTTAATTTTCTGGGCTTCGTATCTCTAAGCGAACTCGATATTTCAAAAATCGAGAATTCAGTTCAAGTTTAAAAATTATTGATGTGGTGGAAAACCCCACCAAATTTCCGCATTTCTACGCTAAAATCGGCAATTTTAACATTGATCTCTATTGGGATCATCCAGTGCATGTCCCTCAGGAGTGATGCTGATGATGAATATGACGTCTATTCGAAAAGCCTCATTAAGCAGAATGCTGCTGCCATCTTCCAGCTGCTTACAGAAACTAAAAGAACCGTCGATGCGCAGCAAGATTTTTTCGTCGTTACGTTTACGTAATTTTGTGTTTTTCCAGCCACACCAGTTTTTCCAGCTCCAAACATGCTGCGAAGCCCATTTAATGGGCGCTAACTTCCGTGAAGTACAAGAAGTACAAATATATAATTAATCTGCATAAAAGTTAATGGCTTCATGCAATAATCGCTAGCAGATGGCGGAACTTAATGGGGGGGGGGGGAGCGCTACTGCAGCGCTTGTTGCTTGTTACGGTGTTGTTGTTGTATAGCAGAAAGCCTCCGTACGCTGCTTGGAAGTCACTGAAGTCGCCCATTTCACCTGTAGCCATTGGGTATAGCAAACCGTATGTAAAATCTTTAACTTTCTTTGGAGTATATTCAACGACTATAGGTGAAAAATTAGGGCGACAGGTGAAATGGGCAACTTCGGTGACGTCACGAGCTTCGCGCGGAGGCTTTTTGCTAGAGCCTTTTATATACCCCTCCCCCTTGTATATGAAGGTGTCTTACTTTCTGCAATAGATGGTGTTGCCTCCGCACATGAAGTATGGGTTTTCGATTCGATCGTGTGTTTTTCACTCCCCCCCTCCCGGCAAAAAAATGCGTCAAGCTCATTCAGTAAAAAAAATAGGAACATCAAAATTGATGGACGCAACGAAGAAAAGCATCTTCAATTTGTCTTTTTTAAGAATTGGGGTTGTGGGTGTGGGTTCAGAGACTTTCTCGCATGCGCAAACAGGGCAAGTAATCAGGGCCCACCACTGATCAGCTATTAGGAAAAAACTTCACTCATTCCCTGTAGCTCAGTGGGGCCTACAACTGATTGCCTTTTGTGCTTTATGCACAGACCACATGCCTCCCTTCTCCCTTTTTACGCCTCTGTCTCAATGAATATGTGTGAAAGCCTCTCCCCCCCTCCAAAAAAAAATCCCAAAACTCATGAGGAACACGTAGTGTGCACGACGACGTAATTTTTCCTCCTCCTCCACTGTAAAATTCGATAATTTCACCCATCGGCGTTTTCCGTTCCTTTAGTTGCAACCCATTGGTTTAGATCCACTTCTTCTAAACCAGCGTTTCTTAGACTATGGTCTACGGACCAAAGATGGTCCTTGACGACGGCAGGAGTAGTCCCCCCGCAGGCAGACCCGATAATTTATTTCTCATTGAGTGAAAGATTATTCTACCGCTGCAATATTGATATTAGTAATATCCATATGGGTTCAATTAAAAATATACCTTCATACTATACACCACTATATATAGTAGGAAAATGAGGGAAATTGAGAACGTAAATACGGGAATTCCCTTAAATGCAATTTTCTAATAACTTCTAAATTCGATGAAGGGCGGGGAAATAAAGGGCTGCTACAAATCACACTAAACAATGTATTTCACAAAAAAGTATTCAAATCTTCAGGTGACCATATTTTATACGGTAAACTGTGATCTTACATAGGGTAAAATACGGAACATAACCAAATTCTCACCAAAAATGTTGCCGGAAGTAGGCACAATCACTAACTTTTATTAAAATTGCTGAAAAAAACTGCAAAAAAAAACGTTGAACCTGACAAATATATGAGAAATGAATATCTATATTTTTTGCTATATTTATCGTAAAATAATTTATGTACTGTACTATGAAAATGCTGTGTATTCACGACGTAAATATTGCAAATTCAAATATAAGCTTCGGTGAAAAAACGGAACGAATATGCAAAAAAAATCTGAACAACCAAAATTACGGGAATGTCCCATAATACGGGACACAAGTGGTGCGCAAAATTGTTTCAGACATTTTACTGGGTTCAAAAAGGTTGAAGAGAATCGCTGTTTTTAAAACCATAGTTTTCCAAGCATTTTGTTCTATCGCCTTCTTCAAATTTATTTTAATCCCACAGCTTTTTTGAGCAGGGTATGGGGGGGTGGGGGGTAAAGCTTTGGTTCAGTTCTGGTCTTCATTTTTTTTTCTCATCGCCCCGCAGCTCGAACCACCCCAATAACATTCAATACCCCTAGCTTCGGATCACCCCCAAGGGAACGATATTGCTCACCTTGGGGAGAAACGCATATGAAAATGTCTTGGAAAACACAAATAGATTCCCTCACAAAATGTGGATCCAAGCTTATCACACAATATCTTAAATCTTATAGCTGGAAGATTGCGTGGAGCTCCGAGTCATAAACTCCTTGCTATTTGCTCTAATACTATTAAAGGTTTTTTGAGTTACAAGTATTTTTTATGGCATACTGCATCACAAACGCGACTGAAAAAATTTGCAGCATTATATCAATCTGCGTTTCACATTACAACAGGACTACCTAGTACGTATATCAACTCCTATAACTCTACTTACATAAGCATATGTGGACAACCCCCTTTCAATCTTTTTGTTTTACGTCCCATTGGTCGATTGTTTTTGAAGGCTAAGGGTGTCTAGTTATGACACTGTTTTTTCTCATTTTTGCAAACGATGGCTGATTTCTAATAATTCAGTTATTTCTCCGATCTCATCTGAAATCACCGATTTTATAATTAATAATTACCTTACCACTCCGTTACAAACACTGGCATCATGTTTCATATTGATGATCTTCCCTTTGAAGAAAATATTTACGATCATATGATTCCAATATTATTTAATCAACGTATGACAGCAAACTGGTCGTCTAATGTTATCATAGCTACAGATGCATCCAAAGCTCAACATACGTCTCTCTCAGTGGGAATCTATTACCCTAATAACAATTCATGTATACAAGCTTTAGTTCATGATTACTCCTCCGTTTTTACTGCAGAGTGTCACGCTATTGCATATGCAACTTCTAAACTCATCTGTGAGCGACGTAATTACGTTATTTTTACCGATAGCAAAGCATCACTATTTGCTTGGAAAAATGTAAATCCCCGTTCCCTTCTGTAACATTATTGATAATTTGGATAATTTTATTAAAGCTAATTAATGAAAAATATCTTTATGCATGTAACAGATTTTAATTTTGATTTTTTTTTGTTTCTGTATTCACATCAGACATGAAATGGGATATTTTTTATGTTATGTGTATACCGCATTAATTTTTTTTCCGAATGTGAGAAGCAATTGAATGAACAAGGAAATTCATAGTTCTTGTTTGTTTGTGTATCTCTCTTTCTTTGAAATTTTATATTTGGTTTTCTCTATGCGTATTTTGTTTAGAAATTTACAGTGTGGTCCCCCCCCCCACGATCATTAGTGTAAATTTTGCATTCATGTATTCACATACATATATGTACTTACATATTTATATGTACGTATATTATACATAGTGTCAATTTTTGTTTTAAAGCGGTCCTAAAGCTCTTGTAGGCATAAAGGACGTGAAATAAAAATGCCAATATTGTATGTAAGTGTGTATAATCTGTTTCTTTCACAGAGCCGTTAAACGGGGATATAGCTTCGATACTTATCCGAGGAAATAATCTCGGTACCTCCCGAGGTAATCGTGTATGCGATGCAGCTGCACGATCCAGGGCCGCCCCTAGCAGACGCAGGGCCCCTTTAGCCTCGATTTTATATTGTATATTTTGTGGGAAGGGCATATCCAAAAATTCGTACATTATAACAAAATATACGGAATGCTGAAAATTTCCATACACAAAATATAGACGCATACAATTAAATTTGAAATGAAAAAAAATTAATGAAAATTTCTTGTAGAGAAAAATTTTTAATTGATGACGAAATAATTTCAAAATCAATTAAAATTGGGACCCAATGAAAGAAATTGTCTGAGAACTAATGTAAATTCAGAATCGATGAATCCGTCACCCCTGAAAATACATAATAAATGAAAGAAATACGTCCACAATTTAAGAATTCCAAACTGATGAAAATTCAGAATTTACGAAAGAAATTATCGTTACCGTAAGTGCGGGACCCGGTGCAACCGCATCTGTCACACACTCCTAAGGGAGACTCTGGCACCATCTGTAGACAACAATGGACGCTGAGTGAACTGTAGTCAATTGTGGATAGACCACTTGAAGTTTGTCGACCCCATGTTGGAAAATCATGGTCTAGAATTAGAAGCAAAGTTCTGTCCGACAATTCCTAAAGTTCAGAACAGAGAGAGTTGTATTCTTTTCTTTCTTTTTTTTTCAAACCGAGCACAACTCAGGTCTGTCCTAATGAGTTGCGCCGGAAGTGTGAGTGTGTGTAACTAACAGTCTGAGTGCTTATGTAGTGTTGTGTCTGATTTTTCAGTGCTGCCATCTATATTTCAGAAGTGAGTGAAGTGTAATGATTGAATATTTGTACTGTTTGTAGGCCTGTTGCTCTCTGTGGCGAGACTTTTTAATGGGGAGATCGGCTCGCATTCGCTCCTCGAAGTTGGGAACCACAGAAAACCAACTTCAGACGACCACCACTGAAGAGATGCATTCTGATCGACGTGGAGAACCCCCTTTCGACACTTCTCTCAGACGCTCGATATTTTCAAGTGCTAGGACGAGTATTGTGCGGATCCAGTCTTACGGCACTGACCTACTATTATTCTCGACGTTTTCACAGATCCCCGGTCCAGGGACGCAACCAGATACGTTGTCAGCTGGAGCAAGCACGCATTTTGGCGTCCCATGTAATGAAGAAGGAGCAGTTAAATAGGGGATTTGGTGCCCCCTCTGGTCCAGCACCCGGGATACCAGTTGCGGCCCTGCCCTGATCATCTCACCTAATGTCAGATAAAACTCTCGCTGCGCGGATATACGGTTTGGTGGTGATAACGCAACGATTAATAAAGTATTCAGAAGTAAAAGTCACACACACACACACACACACACACACACGTGGCAGTTGGTAATAACATACCCGCTTTAATAGATCCTCACTCTCCACTAGGAATCTAATTATCATGAGCACACGTCGGAAACTGATCTTGTTTGATCTGGATTAAGTTTGAAAAAAAAAAAATCTGGAGGATTTAACCGATGTCGCATTGACTATCCAGAGAGTCCACCAGGGAGCGTATGATGTCAACTTCCTCGCTTTCCCCGTCCGCTAAGCTCAGAGCTTGTTCGTAACACACCTTGGCCTCTTCCACGTGATCGAGACAGTCTTCGATGAGTCCCAACAGTATGTAGAGGCGAAGTTGGATGTTCAAATTTTCACATTTCCTCGCGAAATCTAACGACTGAGCTGCACATTCGCGAGCCTCCTGCACACCTCCGCTCACCAGAAACGTTTGGCTCATCTCGTGCAGCGCAAAAGCTCTTTCCTCCGGAGTTTTCGATATTCTCAACAGATCGGCCAACGAGGAGAGGGCTTCCCTGTACTTCTCGTCAGTCAGGTAGGCTCTGTACGCTCCCCTCAGAGCCTTCTTCGCGACTTCGGGCAGATCGTTGCTGATACCGATTCGAAGTTGCATCTCGTGGGCGCGAGCGGCGGCTTCGAGGTCCTTCCTCGCCGTACAAACTCTTCCGATAACATCCAGGGCACCGGCTTTGTAGAAAGGTTTCGAGGGCAAAGCGTCCGCTGACACTCCCTTCATCAGCTCCAAGGCACGAGAAGCGCATTGCACTGCGATCTGTGTGTTGCTGCGCTTCAATTCGTGGGTTGCCTCCTGTACGAGTCTCTGCACCTTGTGCGATAGCGGCAGACCCAACTGGAACGCGTCTTCTCGCTGGTGGGCGGCTTCTTCTCTTGTGCGTCGGATTCGGACGCGGACTGCCGGCCTGGACATTTCCAGCTCCCGCAACTCTCCCAAGCGCAACGGCTTCAACTGCTGCCAGAAAATTTGCCTTTCGTTTAAGAAATCAAGGCCGTTGCGCGCAAGATTCGAAATTGTTCTGTTGTCCGCGTCGAGCTCGTTGTTCGCTTGTTCGGAGATAATTTGCCGAAGGTATTTCTTGTCCGAAGCGACGTTTTTCAATACCTTCGTGGCTTTATAATCTGTTTGAGACGGTCGACCGTCTCCCAGCTTGCTCGTAAGGCGTCCGTCCGACTCCATAATTATATTTTCTACCGTAGCAATGTCTTTGGGAACAACTTTTAGTTTTGATTTCGCAATAGAGTGCAGTATGGCTTTCCGTGCTTTGTAAAGACTGTATTTGAACGGATCGAAAGTAGGCCTATGGGTCAGGCACTTGTGAAAAGCCAGGAAAGCCGATTCGAAGTCACCGGAATCGAATTCGGCCTGACCTTTCAAGCTCACGACTTTGCAACTCTTTGGATCCATTTCTACAACCGTGTTAATGTCTTTCACGAATTCTTCGGGTTTGAACATTTGTGAATAGCACAGAGCTCTGGCCAAGATGGCTTCGGTGTAGCGCGGGTTTTTCTCTAGCGCTTTGTTGTAGCTATCGATGGCTTGTTTGTAGCGGCCCTGAAGAAAATGGAATCTGCCCTCAGATTTATAAGTTGATGCGGGGCAAAACTTCCGGAAACGCTTCCCGATAAAATAATCACTCTCCTCCTCGTCCATCATAAGCTCTTTAAAATATTCTTCTTACTTTTTTTTATTGCTGATATAAAAGACGAGAGACCCACAAATACTTTCTATTCACCGGCACTTTGACAAAGGATTCATCCCGAATCACTCGAGCACAACGTTCTTCTCAATAACAAGTCTTTTTTTTTCAGTCAATGCCTATTTATTAAGCACATTCAATCAACAACTGCTCTTTGATTGATACTGTTATGAAGTTCCTACTGTTTTACGTCCACTGTCGATGATTCGTTCCTTCTGCAAGTTGGTGGCATAAACTCGCATGAATAGGGTTGCCAAGTGTCCTGATTTGTTTTGCTACTAAATGCACTATACGGAAAAGCGCTTTCGGGACGCCTGTTTGTCTCGGTTTTTAATTTACGCAATCAAAGACTAATTTCAAAGATTACTATTTTATTATTATTTATTATTTACATTAATAACTGACCATGTAATTGGAAAATAAATTACATTGTTTTTCAATATCAGGACTGTTTTATTATGGAATTTCAACGTGCCCTCCCCTTATTCTAAGCTTCGAATCCGGTGGACTGCCATCAACACTGCTACCCGTTTTGACGGAATGTGCATAAATATGTTGTAAAGATAGAGTATGACCAACTTGGTACTCAAACTCAATGCCACCCCTACCAAACGCGAGGCGCTGTGCGAAAATAATCTTGGGTTTCTTCGAAGAACGAATGTTTTCCGATAATTCGCTATGTTATTCAGAATATTCTGATCATTTGATCATTTGTCACGTTCATTTTCTGCATACGAGGGCTAATTAGACCGGGACCTACAATTTATTGCCGATTCCGAACGGCAGGCTTGCTTTTTATACTCGTAGAGAGGTTTGAGCGCTAACCCTTGGATGGGGGACTCCCTGCGGTAGTAGTTTTTTCCTGCGGTCTTGTCGCCGTTTCTGTTGTACCCCTGTGTCAGGGAAAGTTAAACACCCTTTGGTACTTTAGGCGAGTATCTTATCGACCTTGGCTACCGCGCCCCAGAATATTCTGAACATAGGCGGAGATAGACTAGGAAGTCTGGGGGGGGGGGCACGATGATGATCTGGTGCGGTGTCCTCCATAGTGAGACCACCTGTTTACATTGTTTTCTATGGGTTTTGGAAAAATGTCTGCCCTTGAAAGGGTCAAGAGAGGTGTTTGGTGTGTTATAAAATTTTCGTTTCGTTGAATTTCTAAAATCGTTCACAGAAAGTCAAATTAACTGTCTAGAACGTGAGTAATTGAAAGAAGAATGCTTAATGTTCCCTACACAAATCGTCAAGTCCTCGAAGCTTATACGTGAACACGAAAAGTTGCTGGAGCAAGTGTAGCTCGGTTGGGCACGTAGGGCCGCAACTAGTTACTTTGTCAACCGAGGCAAGCCGGCATTTTGGCGCCCCTTGCAATGTAGAAGTAGTTGTTAAAAGATGAATTCGGACCCCCCCCCCTTCTTGTTCAGCGCCTGGGGCACCAGTCCCGCCTGCTCTCCCTAGTTGCGGCTCTGAGTGGACGCTTGAGTTACCAGCAGTGGTTTCCAACCTTTTCAGTGCATATGCCAAGTAGATCATGGGTAAATACTAAACAAGGGATTGAGTGAAACAAGCAAGAGTCCACAGAGGGACCACCTTGGGGAGCCCCATGGATGGAAACGAAGTCCCTTTGGTCGGGCTCTAGTGCCGGGTGGCAAGTACTGAGTTGATATGAATTGGTACGAGAAAAAGCAGAGCAATTGAGATGGATCTGCTGGCAAATTGATAGAAGTTATTCTAGATAGAATTCTCTATCGAGCAAGACAAGCAGAGACCACAGAGGGCCCACCTGGGGTCACTGATGTAAACAAAACTCATTTAGCCGGTTCCAGCGCCGGCACGCTAAATCTAAATAGGGAACACATCTACCCTGTGATGTACTGAAACCGAAACTGCCTTATCATGGACCCTGCATATGAGAGGGCAAAATCTGCGCCGTATAGGTTCAGCTTTTTTCTGATAGCATGTGGCTGGCCATTTAAAGTTTGAGCGGTCACACATATTTTTCGCAAGAGTAGTGCTACCCGTTACGGGTAAGAGGCTGTCATTGTGTGTGCGTAGTACATATTTATTTGATAACTGCTTTGATTTTGTGCGTCAAGGCCGTGGTCCAGACAAGGGTGGGGCTGACAGGGCTCCCCCCTGCAAAACAATTGCAAAACAATTTTTTAAATAAATGTGTTGCTTATTGAAAAAGTATAATTTTTACAAATATAAATTTTATTTAGTTTTAATTTTTAACTACATTCACGATTTCGCTCGAACATATACGTATAGTCTGCCAACTCATCTTAAATCAATTTTTTATTAATTTTAATGTTTAATTTTTTATTAATTTTAATGTTTAATTTTTTATTAATTTAAAGTTTTAAATAATTTTAATTCTTAATTAAATTTTAATATTAATTTTCATATTTTAAGTACGTTTGGTGTCTGCGGACACTAGGTTGGGCCTCACCAATCGACACCTTCACTGTGAAAAATCACCCCCAACGCATCACCCTGGATCCGCACCTGGGTATGCAGGGCCACAACTAGGATGGAAGGCAGGCGGTTCTGGTGCCCCGGGTGCTATACTGAAGGGGCGCCGAATGCACCATTTAACTGCTTCTTCTACATTACATGTGGGCGCCAAAATGCATTCTCGCCCCGGCTGAAAAAGTAACTAGTTGCGGTCCTTAGTGTATGTATCTGTTAAGTTTTATGTCAAGAGATGTTTAAGTAATTAAGAGATTATATTAAGTAATTCCAAGCGTAAGAGGGTTCTCATACTAGGGGATTTCAATTACCCAGGTATTGATTGGGAGAACCTTTCATCTAGACATCAGTATGAAAAAGACTTTCTTAAGTTGGTGCTCGAAAATTTTTTGTATCAGCATATATCAGAAGCCACTAGGGGTACTGCTATTTTGGATTTAGTTCTTACTAGTTCTGAGGATCTGGTTGAACATGTTTCGATGGGGGAAGAGTTTTCTTCCAGTAATCGTCGTATATAGTCAGATTTCACTGTAACTTTTCCTCGGGTAAGGTTGATAACAACTAATTGCTTGTTTTCAAAGAACTAACTTTGATGTTTTGAGAGGAAGGTTAGCGGAAGTTTTCAAAAACCGGTTGGAATCAGTTGGGGTGGTAAGTCGATGGGAAGAATTTAGTACGAAGCTGTCCTCTGTTTTGCACGACGTCATACCCTTTGTTCAAAAAAAGCGTGTTTGTACATCGCACCCTCTATGGTTCACGGATAGCGTGCATAACCTTTATCTTGAAAAGAAAAGAGCATTCAGAGAGTATGAAAGGGGACGAGTTGACCTATCATTGGTTACATTGATAAAATAAGACTGTTTAAGAGTAATAATTAAGAGTAATAATAATAATCTTTAATAATTAAGAAAGCGATAAGGGATAGTAAAAAGGAAGTTGAATCTAAGTTGGCAGATAACATTGGCTCTGACCCAAAATCATTTTTTCGATACTTCAATAATGGATGTAAGGGGACAGTTGGCCTCCTCTCGATAGGAGGCTCTAGGGTAGAGGGCAATGTAGGCATGTGTAGTGCTTTCAATGACTTTTTCACGTCGGTTTTTAATGGAGCTAATGATATTCGATACACGGGTGTTGCATGGGGTAATAAAACCCTCAACGATGTTCAAGTAGAAGACGTGGAGGTTCTAAATCTTCTAAGAAATGTATGTGCAAGCAAAGCACCAGGACTAGATGATATCTATCCCAGGGTCCCCGGGGATGTGCTAATGAATTGTTGGGGCCAGTTGCACAGATATACAGGAGTAGTGCTGCTGAGGGTATCGTCCCAAGGGATTGGAAATTTGCTAATGTTGTTTCGATATTTAACAAGGGTAGTAGAGAAGCTGTGTCCAATTATCGTCCAGTGAGTTTGACGAGTTCCCTCTCGAAAAATTTGGAAATTATCATCAAAAGGCAGTTTGTGAAGTGGATAGATGAGAATAATGTATTGTCGGATAATCAGCATGGCTTCAGGAAGGAGAAGTCATGTGTAACTAACCTCATTTGCTTCTATGATCATGTGACGAAGGTTTTGGATAAGGGCAAAAATCTGGATGTTGTTTACCTTGATTTCCAGAAGGCGTTCGAGCGTGCCCAACATGGTAAACTCTTGAAGCGTTTACACGAGATTGTAATTGAGGGCAACTTGCTGAATGGAATAAAATCGTGGTTAAGAAATAGGTCGCAACGAGTTATGGTGAACGAGGAATTCTATGGTTGGACAGACGTCACAAGTGGAGTTCCTCAAAGATATGTCCTTGGCCCCATACTTTTTTCACTTTTTATTGATAAACTCGATCAGGGTATCGATGAAATTACTAGCAAATTCGCAGATGATGTGAAGCTAGTGGGGGTAATCGGGAATCAAAACGATAGGGAGTTGCTCCAGACCAACTTAAACAGAATTGCAGCATGGGCAAATGAATGGAGCATGACATTTAGCGTTGATAAGTGCATGGTCGCTCATTTTGGTTCGAATAACCCGGTTTACGGAAAATTCACCGCCAACAATTCACCGACAAGAATTCACCGCCATGCAATTCACCGCTAGGAAAATTCACCGACCAACAATTCACCGCCATGCTATTCACCGCTAGGAAAATTCACCGACCAACAATTCACCTCCATGCAATTCACCGCTAGGAAAATTCACCGACCAACAATTCACCGCCATGCAATTCACCGCTAGGAAAATTCACCGACCAACAATTCACCTATATTCAATTCACCGATGGCAGTTCGATGCGAGTCAGTTAGCGAGGGAATGAGCGATTGAGTTACTGAGTGAGTGAGTGACCCATTGAGTGACTGAGTGACCGAGTGAGTAAGTGATTCAGTGAGCGAGTGGGTTACTGATTCAATGAGCGAGCAAGTCAGTCCGTGAGTGAGTGAGCGAGCTGCTAAGTGAGTGAGCGATCTATTGAGTGAGTAAGTGCCATGTCCTAAAGATATGGCGGAAAGTTTAAATAATGACTTTATGAGAAGAAATTCAGATGATACGGATTCGGGTTGCTGTATTTTTTAAATATATGACATCCATATTTATTGTGGGCATCTTTTTCTCAGCCACCTCGCTGGGCGTTTTGCCTGTTGTGGCCTTGTATTTGTATAAATTACAAATTGCTGTTGCCCAATACAAGATAGTATATTCAACAAAATTTCATTAACTCTGTTTTACTCAGAAACTTCTAATGAAATGTTAAAAGGGATAATAACAGAATTAAAAGATAATAAAGTAAGTGGATACGCGATGAATTAACTTCCTAAAAATGCTTAAAATCATCTCCTGTTATCACTTTGATGTTATAAAAAACATCGCTGATCATCAGTAACCAATGGGTTTTTTTTATGATGAACTAGCTGTTACCCGCGATTTCACGTGATGAACTTTCAGGAATCCCGCCTTAGTGCGTATCTAGTATATGTACTCTATATTTACTATATACGTATATATATACTTCCTATGCAACGGAAATTAGTGACGATTTTTTTATTACGGGAGTCGGAACGTTCAATAAATTGTTCAGAGGTTCTTGCAGCTTTTTGCAAAGCAACCTTAATTTTTTCTCTGTTACGTGATATCGAGGATAAGATGAAACACAAATGCTCTCAGAAATGCTGATTCGAATGTACTTGTGTTCGCCCAAGGTGTCTTTGTCGCTTATTTCCCACGAAGTAGAAGCCGAAAGCGTTGGAGAATTGCAGAAGGAAAGATCAGGCCATCCTTTAGACTTTCCGTGCACATAGGTTGGAGTTTGTAGATCTTGATTGAGTAGTACGAGATGATTCTTTTGTAGAAATTGTAAAATTGTTCTTCCTCTGGAATCTTCATCTCTGTAGCCCCATAACGAGTGATGACCATTCAGATCCGATCCAATCAGTATATGTATGTTTTTGTTGCTCTTTATTGTTCTTTCAATTTCATCAATTGTAGAAGATAAGTTTTCTTACGGAAAAGAGTATGCCGAGATGATAATGAGATCACTGTTATTCAGACATACTCTAACCTACTGGTGGAAGTTGTAGTGCATACTGTGGCTGGATGAATGTTGGAATTTGTACATACTATTGCAGCTTTATTGTTGGTGGATGACCATCTATTCCAGTGCGGTGGAAGACTGTGCAGTTGTCCGTTTTTGGTGCACGGCTCTTGCAGCATTATGAAATCAATTCCTTCTTTTCCGGCCATTGTTACGAACGATTCGGTTGTGTCCTGTGCACGGTCAGCGTTATACTGTAAAACTTTGATGGGCCCCTTAAGACTTTGCTGAGACATAGTTTTAGTGTGCAGTAGATAAATTTTATTTAGCTTGAAATTGTTTTTTATTCAGGATTAATTTGAATTCAGTGAAATTGCGTTTTTAGACACACTGATTTCGATGATGCGTGCCCTTCTTTTTTCTAAAATTTATATCTTATGTCACTGGTTATTTCTAAGTGAAATTTAAGTTTGAAGTTATTGGTCACCTCCGAACTTATAATTTTCGCTGCTAATGGATCTGTGCAAGTCAGTACGAGTTGATTTCCATTTGCATCTGTTTTAATAATGTATTCATGCAGGTTACTGTATGTCAGTTGTTCTTCCAAATCCTGTACGACTCTATTGATGTCACCATGATCTACGATGTTGAAAGTTAGTCGAGTTCTGTTTATGTCCATATTGCGAAAATTTGTAGTGCGATTCCATCCTGTTCGCTGCTTGGCCAAACTTGCATTTTGTTGGCGATTATACAATACACTACCAGATCCAAACCTGAAAATTGGCGGGTGATTATTCACAGGGTTTGGGTTATTCTGAAGGTATGTAGAGAAATTCTTAGGTTGTGAGATGAGTCGAGGATTCTTTTCCTTGAAAATCTTTCTATCATGAGTCTAATGTTGTGGGTGACCAGAAATATTCTTCTCCGGACAAATGACATATATTGTTTGTCTCAAAAAGTGATTGTTGAGAATAAATTTTCTTATTTTGAGACAATCCTGAATGGTATACAGTAGCAGTCAATTGCCGTGCCATTTTTAATATGTCTGATGGCATGGATATTGTTTTCAAATTTCTTTATTATAATTGGACCGGTGGTATCAAATTGTTTCGAGTTGGATTTTTTATTTTTGTATAATAATACTGTATGTATTCGTTGTTTTAGATTCTTTTGGTTCCTCCTATAAGTGACTTTTTGAAAGGGCAAGGTATTACAATCTAACTCGTTTACCGTGACATATGAAGATGCACTGTCATCTTCGTTTTCATTATGTTAGGTTAACGAAGTGTTTTTTTGTGTTAAAGGAGAAGAAATTCTTGGACATGGAACTTGTATCGTCTTCTCTTTCCTAGTTGCCAAAGTTGTGTCGCTAGTTGTAGAGTTTTTTTCTGGAGTGTTTGTTTTCTTCTCAACATTGTCCGAAGTCTGAGTAGAAGCATCTTTTAAATCATTATGAGAGCTAAAAGCCCATAAATTGACAATTTCCAACAATTTTTCCGCTTTTTTCCGCATTTGAGTTGGAATTCCGAATTTAAACGTCTTGCCTTCGCCTGTGGAATGTCTTATGATTTGTATGATCTCCTGGAAGATGGCCTGGATGTTCAAGACATTATTCTTGTAACGCTCTGTGGCAATGATTTGCATCCAGTCTTGTTCAGAGTACTCATCTGATGTGGAGGCTATGGAATCATTTATATTTTTTTCTTTGCTCCCATTAGAATTTGTTGGTTTTCTTTTCAATGAGTCGGATAGTTTACCTTTAACAGCAGGTCTATTGGTCTTTTTGTTGACTTTCTTCTTTGTATGTTCATTATTGTCTTTGTCGTCTGAATTCTGTTTAGTTTTTGCCCTGTTGGTATTCAGGAACTTTTCAGGACTTTTAAGGTCACGAGTGATGGTGCCGTTCTCTGGATCCTGTTTGTCAGATACAACTCCTGTATTTGAAGTTTCCGTTGAGTTATCATTATCATCTTTGCCTCCCAGCTTACTTCCATCATTAATGTATTTATCATTATTGGTGAGATTATGTAGAATTTGGATGGAATGACATCAGTAGGAGTAAAAACAAATGTCTGTGATCCTAATAACAATCTGGTATTCTGTTTCTCTGACTCAGTTGTCTGTGATCCTAATAACAATCTGGTATTCTGTTTCTCTGACTCAGTTGTCTGTGCTTCTATTTCCGCTTGCAAAGGTACGTGGTTAGAGACCGATGCCGGGGACGATGACTGTGCATTAGTACCTCCTTCATTGTTGAGCTTATATGCATCAGTTAATTCTACATGATGTCTCTTCTCTTCCATTGATAGCTCGGTGATAATGTCCATGATTAAGTTGTTGATTTCTCCATTGTTGTTTGGAGTAGAATGGTGATCATTCGAAAGTCCAACAATACCAGAGAATATATCTGATACAAGAAAACTTGTTGATGATCACCTTTTGGACTCTCCATTTTCATCAGTTTCTTCTTGTACCTTCAGTTCAGGTTGTATAGTAGCGTCAGTATTGAAATTTTGACCATTAGCAAGTGGGTCCTTTTGCTCACATGTTATCTCTGTTTTATAAGAGAGCCTTCTCTTGTCTCGGTTTCAAATATGGACGATGTAGATGACATCATTTCAATATGGGGACTATTGGAACACTCCGTCGATCTTTTATCAAGATATTCCGTCATTGAGTCTTGTATTACCTGTTGTTGCAGGTAGGATCTGAGATAATACCTTGACTTCCTCCCCAGTTTTACTAATGATGCCTCGTTGTAATTGCAATCCAAGTCCAATGAGACATCAAATTCTGTGTGGTTTTCCATAAATTTTTTTTGAAGGTTGGTTAAATAATAAAAATAGTTTCAAAAATATACGAACACTTTTTTTTTTTTTTTTATAAATTTTTCAAATTTTGCAATTTATGAAATGTAAAATTGGATGTCAATCATTTTAAGGGCAGATCATTGATATAACTACAAATACAAATTTTCCAAAATATTATATGGCAGACAATAATACCAGGGGCAAAAAACAAGAGGAACATGTTGCATTGGGCTTCTATTAATTACAGCAATTTATATTTGATATAATTTTGAACTCAACTGGCAGTTTAGCTTTTGTTTACATTTTCAACCATAGAGGTCGCCCATGTTCGTTGTCGCCGAAAAGTTTTTTTCTTTCTTGGAAGGGGGGGGGGGCACAGGCACATTCACAGCTACTATGTTGACAGTTATTTTTCAATTATGTTTAAATGAAATCCGGAGGCGTATTTATTCATTTTCGATGAAAGTTTGAAGAAACTCACCCAATGTTTTTTCTCTTTCCAATCTCTTTCTTTCAACTCAGACCCAACGGTGACCGTTAACACTTCGCCACGGTGACAGCCTCACGGTGGAACAGCAATAACTTTTGAATTTGTAGACAGATTCCCTCAAACAAACACCAGAACACTCCTCACACATTCGTACGTATATTACCTACATTTTATTGCACAATTTTTATTATAAACTATTAAATAATCAACAAAAGCACAGAGCACTGAAGACGGTGACTGACGATGACGACTCTAGATGGCGCACTTGGTTGACGGGCTGCAACTCATCGGTCAAGCATGTCCCACACATGCTCTAGCGGATTCAAGTCAGGTGAGAATGCTGGCCATTCCATACGGGTTATATCCTCTGATTCAAGGCATTCGTTTATGATGTTTGCTCGGTGAGGACGGGCGTTGTCATCCATAAACACAAATTCTGCGCCCATGGCATCCATAAACAAACGTACATGTTGTTCCAGAATGATGTCTCGATAAATTTGGGCTTTCATGGTTCCGGTTTGAATATGCAGATCTGTTCTGGAACCCAGTATAATTCCACCCCAAACGAGCAATGCTGCACCACCGTAACGGTGTCGTTCAATGATGTTGTCTTGGTGATAACGGGTACCTGGCGTTTTCCATATGAAAGTCCGACGTGAATCAGACTGCAAGCTAAACCTGGACTCGTCGGAAAACATCAAGCCCACTGTGACGATGTCCACATTGCATGTTCTTTACTCCAGGCTAATCGCTGCCGACAGTGAGTTGCCGTGAGCGGAACACATCTGACAGGCCTGCGAGCATATAGACCAATATCTCCCAAACGTCTGTACACGGTTTGCCTTGAAACTGTGGTACCCGTGGCTGCAAATAGCTGACGAGACAGGTCGGATGCTGTGCTCCGTCTGCTTCTTTTGGCAGTTACTGCCAAATACCGGTCTTCATTCGGCGTTGTAACTCGGGGGCGACCTGTACTGTAACGTCTACTGACATTTCCGTTATCTTGGAATCGTTGCCAAAGCCTAGAGATGACACTTTGGGCAATTCCAAGTTCCTCGGATACTTCCATCTGAGTACGCCCACATTCCAGGCGACCGATAATTCTACCACGTAAAAAATCATCCACATGCGTCCTCTGTCTCATAACTATTCGCTTATGGCACTGAGCGCCTTGCAGAACTCTTGTGAGCAATTTCACTTCTTTGCCACCATTCCTTATATACCCCCCTCTTACACTCTCGTCATTGTGACGTACTATCGGCTTCCTGAAATTTGCATATCATTCTTGTAGATATGTGTGATAATTCTATAGGTGAAATTTTTACTTTAGATTTCGATTTCCGTGTGATTCTGAATTATCCTTAATTTATGAACATGAGTGTATAATAGGAGGGAGCATCCAGCAGCCGCCGCGACGTCGTCTACATCTAATGCAAGGAAACCACGTCACTCGGTGAAAACAAACACGATCCTCCCATAGAGATCAATGTTAAAATTGCCGATTTTAGCATAGAAATGCGGAAATTTAGTAGGGTTTTCCACCGCATAAATAATTTTAAAAATTGAATTGAATTTTTGATTTTCGGAATATTGAGTTAGCTTAGAAATACGAAGCCCAGAAAATTAAATATAAAATAATTAGTCAGACCCACTTTTGAGGTGGATATTCATGCAGTAACATTAATTTAAGCTTTTTATATGTTCTCAAGCACGAAAATGAAAATTAATGTCTCCGTATTGTCTTATACTTATTATCCAATTGCATCAGTCCATATGGTTTAGGATGTTTTGAAATTAATTATGGGCCCATATAAATTAAATTCCGCCGCTTTAATCAAGCATTTTTTGAAAAGCAAAAACAGGCAGATCGATTCATTTCTATGTTTCTTTAATTTAGATTTGTTCCCCTTTCATGAGTCGCATGTGGCATTCCTTTCATATGAGAGTAATTAAAGATAGTTCCAGAATTAATGAGAGATACTTTCAGCATTGACGAAATTGATAATTTCAAAATTCATGGAAGTGATAATTTCAAAATTCATGGAAGTGATAATTTCAAAATTCATGGAAGTGATAATTCTATAATTAAAGTGATAATTCCAGAATTACTGAAAGTGATAATTCCAGAATTACTGAAAGTTATAATTCCAGAATTACTGAAAGTGATAATTCCAGAATTACTGAAAGTTATAATTCAAAAATTAATGAAAGATAATTCAAAAATTAATGAAAGATAATTCAAAAATTAATGAAAGTGATAATTTTAGCATTAATGAAAGATGATTCTAGAATAAATGAAAGAAAAATTCTAGTTTTAATGAAACAGAAAATTTCAGTTCCAAAATAAATGAAAGCGATAATTTCAGCATTAATAATGAAAGAAATAATTCCAGAATAATTCCAAAATTGATGAAAGAAAAATTATAGAATTAATGGAAGAGAGAGATAATTCCAAATTCGATGAAAGAAGTAATTTAAGCATTAATGAAGTGATAATTCCAGAATTAAAGTAAAAGATAATTCCGGAATTAAAGTAAAAGATAATTCCGGAATTAAAGTA